>NC_061110.1:46692005-46752005 GCF_015104395.2 Macrobrachium nipponense | reverse complement strand
ATATATATATATATATATATATATATATATATATATATATGTGTGTATCCCTCTATTTATCCTTTTCTTTACTCATATATATATATATATATATATATAGATATATATAGATAGATATTGATTTGGCATTATGCCAAGCACTGGGGTAACTAAGGCCATTCAGCGCTGAAACGGAAATTGACAATAAGAGGTTGGAAAGGTGTTACAGGAGGAAAACCTCGCAGTTGCACTATGAAACAATTGTTAGGAGAGGGTGGACAGTAAGATGGAGGAAAGAGAATATGAAAGGAGATTCAGTAATTGGAATGAAAGTAGTTGCAGCTAGGGGCTGAAGAACCTTAAGTAATGCCTACATTGCACCGAATGAGGTGCACTGACGGCACTACTGCCCTAAGGGGATATATATATATTATATATATATATATGTGTGTGTGTGTGTGTGTGTGTGTGTATACATATACCGTGTGCATGTATACGTATGCATGTGTGTATAAATGAGATCGACTATAATACGTGATTCTCATTTGCATCGTAATTTGACAGGAGCGTTTGATGATAACAGACAAGAGATGATGGAACGCAATGATGGGTACATTTAAGTGTTCTGTTTGCGTTGATGATTACCTAATTAAAATCTGTTTTGGAAAGTCCTTCTCTGAGAGCGAAGGTATGTTGGCTGTTTAAAGTTGAGCTTTCGCTTCACACGTCTAGTATATAGTATTGTACCTGCGCCTTGGTTAGGCTCATGCACGTCGGGTGCAGCGAGGAAAAGAAGAAAAATCGCGCCGTGCCTTTTGCCTTCGCAATTGTGCTTAGCTCGAAATACTTTCCTGTAGGTGCTTGCAGATAAAAGAGCATTTTCTGAGTACTTACGATTCCTGTGTTTTTTCAGGGCGCTTTTTGGGCTGGGGAGGTCGATGCTGAAATAGAGTTATTTTTCACTATTTATAGGTTGAAGATAATTGGTACTGAAATCACCGATTCTATCGTTACTGCTTCTACTGCCATAACCGTGGCTGATTTCTCATTTGCAAATATTGTTAACCGACGTATGGATTTCTAACATTATCCTAATTTATGGTAGCACACTGAATTGACAGATGTATTACTTAACTGAGCCGTTTACTCTTATAAAAAAAAAAAATAAGACCAATTTCTTGCATTTCCACTGAACGTTTCGAACAAGTGGTGCTTTATGGCGTATCTGTGGCACAAACCCATCCCCCTTACCTAATGATTTTTGAAGATTTACATATCATACGATATATTAATTTACATGAACACCATTTAAAAAGGTACAGTGGAAGATACGCTACACCAACGTCACTGATACACGTCACCACTTTTGCGGATGGTTGTGTGGCTAAGCGCAGCTTTAACCTAATTTTCTAAAGTAAAAAAGTTGATGAAACACATATGGCAATGCACAGTACTTCTGAAAATCAGGACGAAGTTTGAAACACTCAGTGGCGTGGAAATCCATGAGTCGATTTAAAAGTTGTTTACGAAAAACACTGTCATGGCCTCTGGAACGCAAAGTAGGTGAGTTACAGCTACGCTGAACAGCGTCCTTCCTAATTTTATAACATTCTGTGAACATGACATTTCTAGACAAAGGAAAAATATTATGCTTCCTTCCTACTTTTCTTCTGCGAGATGACACAGACACTTATGACGATAATGAAATCCTAAACAACTCTGATACCAGGTGGGTCGATTCATCTCCCACAGTGGAACTAATGAACAGCTCTTGGAAATCTGTCAACTGCAGTACTATCCTCCAGGCGAAGACAGACGAGCAAGCTTTTGCGCAAGTTTAAACCTGTAAGTGGAAACCTGCTGCTTTTATAATAGTGTCTTAGTGTTCCTCATTAAATAGGATGTAACGTCAGCATATGGTATTAAATCAATCGACCGAGAGTTAAAACTAATGGCTCTGATTTTCCCACAACACTCGTATGGAAGAAAAATGTCGATAATGATTATGATATAGTAATTTATATTTCCATGGACATATCATTTTTAATGAAGATAGCAAAGTGGCATTTATGACTACAAAAAACATAAAAGGATGAAATTTCGGCTTCGTGCTTTCGAAAGCTTTTTATCCATGAAAGCAGTATATTTTTAAGGGGGAATAACATTTGGTGAGTGCGAGACAGTCACTCAGTACCTACTACTACTACTCGTGTTTTTCGAATTCTGGAGAGGTCCCGAGCGTATGCTGGGCCTCTCTTACATAGTCCGAAAGAGCTATTCCTTTTACTTGCACAGTTACATAAACTATTTATGATTTTATGTTTTGTATTTTCATGTGCTATTTTATGACGAAAAGGTTATTTATTTAAATATAAAAGGCATCCGTAAGGCGAGTGACTTTAGTCATTGAAATCATTAAGTTGTACAGATGATTTTGTTGTTAACCATCGAATGTCATTCAAAGACTAAGGAATGGAGGGTACGTTTTATCCCTGGATGTTGTAACAAAGGATGGCTGATGCAGCTGTCGACTGTTCTGTGCGCTATCAATAATTACTCGATTAAGATCTGCAACGATTTTACTTTCAGACTCTCAAGTAAGTTGTTGGAGAGCTTTGGCTAATTTGCTTCTATGTATATTACATAAATATCTTCATGTTTCTGTATTTGGCTCGCGCGCGCGCGCGCAACACACACACACACACACACACGCACACACCCTTATTTATAGTCTAGAATAATTCAAGTGTTCCGTGATATAAATTTCTCTTGATACTGGGGTTTATTTTTTTCATGAAGTGAGAAACGGAGACCTGGAATGCATTCATCGCAGTGAATTCGTTTAGCTTACACTTTGAATTCACAGGAACTACTGATCTCTTAAACAGAAATCAGGTTAGCCTTAAGCATAAATCTTGTTTTGCCTTTTTTTTCCAAATGCCATTTCAATTGATAATGGCGATCATTACCGTGCATTTTCGTCATATCAGCTGATGATAATTGCGGCGTTTCGTTGCTTTATGCCTTTGTTTGATGTTGTTTACAATCGCCAAACATGCTAAAAAAATGTCTTTTGAAGAGAATCCAAAGAGAGCAGAGATAGTTGCCCATATGGGTTTGCCCCATTTCAAATCCATAATATCTGACTTGATATGTGCGTCGACTCTCTCTCTCTCTCTCTCTCTCCTCTCTCTCTCTCTCTCAGCTGACCGATTAGCCAAATTTTATCCTGTTACAACAGCAGCAGCCTCTTTTGAGCACGAGGCCTTTGTTAAAGCTAGAGTGCCGATGCTGAGGCCTCTCCCACATTCTTCTTGCGAAAGAATCTTGGAACCTGATTCGCTGCCCTTAGTTACCGAACACATTCAACATCTAGAAACCAATGCAGGTATTTAAGGTGGAAGGATTTGAGTTGTTTCATTTGAGTCTCCTCTTTCTTTTAGACACGTGGGGATCATTTATACGCTTCCTCAAATGTTGAGGTTGACCAACTTGTACCCTGAAACGCGCGCGTTCTTTTCGGACCCTTATTAAACAGTATTTTATTGGATATTGAGTGAATTCGTTAGGGAAGACTGGGTTGTTCCACCATTCCTGCCCTTTGATTATCATTATTCTGATGATGCGTGACACGCGTACGTGAGACTTAATCTCACAGAAAAAAAAGATGGTGCGCCCTGTATCATCACGAGGTTAAATGCACAAATCTTTCTTCTAACTCGAACTCATGCCGCCTAACACTCTCTCTCTCTCTCTCTCTCTCTCTCTCTCTCTCTCTCTCAGCAGCCATAGAAGAAGATTTAGACTTAACAAGATTCCTACCATTCCCCATATGTTTTATGCTAGTTAGATTTTCCCTCCCCACGGACTTATTCATGTAGTTTTGCATGTAGTATCCCATTCAGTCCTTAGATTAATTCACAATTTCGATTAACTGAACTCCAGAAAAGAAGAGAGCAGGGGAAAGTATATCCAATAACACGATATTTGTTTGCGAGAAACTGATATTTTCGTTCACCTAGAAAATAGAAAATAAAATTTTTTTTTTTTTCCTTTGGAAACAAAGCCACTTAATCAACGTTGAAGTTAAGAGAAATGGATTAAATTCTGAAATATTGTATTGCCTTAGCTTAGACAATGAAGTATTTTTAAACCTACTCCGAGGTGTTAGTACTAAACACGGCGGAAGCTCCTTGGGAACCCGTGTTTAGTACTAGCTCCTCTGGGATCGAAGTATTATATACACCCATTTCTGTATTGTGTGGTCGACGAAATATATTAACGAACGATATCTTCGTGCGGCCGTCTGCTTTACATCTACCATACGGTGTTTGGTACTAGCTCCCTGAAGAAGGTGGCGACGCGTGGATAACAAGCGAAAGTAGCACCGAAAATGTTTCCCCTCGTTTGGACTTATGAGTTATGAGATCTTAGGAGACAAGGCGTTTAGAAATAGCATGGCTCGATGAAGATCGTTCGTTATTCAAAAGAACAAACCGAAGTTCCCATTACTTGCCCATTTTGGTGCTACCTTGCCGGTTTTCTCTCGGAAAGTTTAATATGTAATAATTAGCTTTTGTATGTTTACATTCTAAATGTTTACAGCTTTTACGGAATATTTACAAATTTATTTGTATAATTGTCATTGTTATAGCATTGCGTATAATTTATTTTGAAGTTTGTTCAAATAATTTTTTACCATTTACGAACTATCTTCTGTGCTTGGCCAAATTCTGCTAACATTCTTGACAATAAAGAAGACATAGTGTGTCTTTTTGTTTCCGAGTTTTCCAGTTCGAATCCAAACATCACCTGGTATATTTCGTCCTAATCTTGCGGGCCATCCTTATGAGAGCTGATAGTCATCTCAGTGGTCTTGTAAAACTATTTTACTAATAATAATAATCGAAGACAACGTCAATTTTTTAATAAGCTGTTGACGTTATTATAATATAAGCCATTTTTGCTAGCTGCTCCTTTAACCAAACCTTACTGGTATGATGTAGGGGAAACATTACTTGGCATACAAATGATATCCCGTTTCTCTAGATTCAGCAGAGCATTCGTCAGGTTTGATACTTGCCATGTTCTGTCTTAACTGTCAGTGCGTTATAATAGGTCATAAATACACTAGTCTGGCGCCAGACTCTTGGGCTCAACATCGCGCTCCTAGCAGTCATGAAGGGGGGAAACTACAAGGCAGAGGTTGTTCCTGAACAGAATCGGAGATTTATCTGTGCAAATCTAGAAATCGCACACTTAATAACTTGATGAAAAATCGTGCATCGCATTCCTGAGATCCTGATGCTTTTGTTGCTGCTGAATGAGAGAAAAATGAATCATTGAACTGTGATTTACTTTTGTTCGACCCTACCATCAGTGGCTCCAAAGGGAACCACTTTATTTCTATCATTCATGTTAACATTTTAATTTACACACACACACACACACACACACACACACACACACATATATATATATATATATATATATATATATATATATATATATATATATATATTGCATGTATATTATACACGCACAAACACACTCGTGTGTGTGTGTATATATATATATATATATATATATATATATATATATTATGTATATATAATGTGTTTGTGGACCCTAGACAAAGAGGGGGTGGGGGCGTCGCCGTTAAAGTCCAGTTCCTTACCCAAACCAATACTGTAGTAGCATATAATTCCATTTTACTCTGCGGATAATTGTCACCAACTGCAATGATTTCCAGAATTTAGAAGTAAAACACTGGAATTTCAATATCTGCCTGGGAACTGAACTACAGATTCACAATTGCATTGCCAAGGGAAAAACGGCGTCAGGATAAAATGTCACTTTCACGTCATAGGGGGAATGGAGGTGCTCTCTCTCTCTCTCTCTCTCTCTCTCTCCTCTCTCTCTCTCTCTCTCTCTCTCCACCTGATTCTTTACTATCTTTAGCAGGTTTGATAGATTTAGATATTCGCAGGTGAAGTCCAACCTTGCTATCGCTATTTTGCGCGTTATTTTATTTATTCCCAAAATGATACGATTCTTTTCTTTAGATTGGTGGTGAAAGGCTTCATTCCTTCCAGAACGGTAAAGGCAGTGGTAAAAGTAGCATTCATGATAGCTTTTACTTCAAGTTGGCTGAGCTAATCTATGTTCGTCCGTTAAACTTTTAGTGCTTCAATTGTGGGCGGTCGTCGGAATTGTATCGTTCCTTGAAATTTTCCGAAAAAAATGCAGTATTTGACATTCCATTCAATCTTTTACCTTCAATAGAGATTATCATAAATGCCCTTTTCAAGTAGGTGGATTTTAGTTTCATCTAAATTTTAATAACTAACTTGTACTACTGCCGTTCCTGTCATTAAGTCTCTTACTAGTGTAATACTCATCTACGTTATACCATCATCTCGCAGATCAATCTTGAATTTATGGTAAAAATAAACTTACCTTACCTCTAAAGGCTCCAACGTCCTCATGGCGTGAATACTATTGAATTAATAATGATTCCCCGGCATTACTATTATCGTCCTCGGCTTTTGGCTTTCTCTTAAGACGACGCCACGCGAGCGATTTCTTCAGTCACTTTATAAAGCTTTGTCACCAATAAAGGTACCTAAAGAGTGATACACCTACGGAATTGTTTGCGACCTTAAACAAGCAATTTATTCTCTCCGATATGTATTTAGAATAGCATTACGTTTTAGTGCTATATATTTTATGATTGTTTCTATCACTCCGAATGTCATCCTAGGGACCAATGAACAGGCACGTACGTGAAATTGTTTATACAACCGTTTGCCTACGTGCCCTAGCCTAGGCCGAGTCTAAATCTAAAACTGAAACCCATGTTCTAAGAATAGCAAAGATTAAATGGTCTATAACTGTAGTAACTGTACAAATCTGACTCGCATGGGAGAAACGTACTGAGCCGCCTTCCCCTTCTTTCCTTTCGAGGAAACTTGCTCGACTTCTAAGACACAAAAAAGATGTCAGGAAATGCGTCCGTGTGACACCGCCTTCATGCAAATCGAATATATCTCATAGAATCTTTAGGGAATCCTAAGTCTTTGTTTCTCACATTTGTATCGGTGTATGTTTGAAAGCACAGGACTTGTCCAAGCTCAAGCTCTTCAGTTTTGTGCTTTTGATTTTCAGGTTTGTTTCCTATTTTGCACATGAATAATTTGTTCCTGTTGTGTCTGTTAAATCTTGCCATTTCTCTGTTTTAATAGCGCCGCTCAAGATTTTCTTTGCCTGGTTCCCTAAATGACCTCAGATCTTTTGTACAGCCATGATGATATTAATATGAGACCTTATGGAATGTACTAAGAGCCGCCTTCCATTTAGGCTTACTTCAGGTCGTTCGGCTAGACTCCGTTTCTTATATGTAAGAAAAATGGTAAAGGGTCCAACGAAGTCGTAGCTTATACATCTGTGAATATTAAACATTGAAAATCCACTCTCTCAGTTAGGAAGTATTTGGATGTCTGATTCTTATACAAATAAACTAGCAAGAGAAGCCTTTGGAAGCTTTGAAATAAACCGTTAAGGATAAGAAGACAGGTGTTTACACTGAAACGAGTAGAGGGGAAGAGAGGGGTGGGGGGGGGGGGGGCGGGCTGGGTTGGGGACTGAGTCTTCTGCAGTAATAAACGAGAGTATGGTTCATGTCGTTTGTTAGGTCCGTTGCACAGCAGTTGGATTAGTCTCCTGTCTGAATGATAACGGACCTTTAGACATGACTGTTATAAGCAGCGTTTTTTAACAGTTATTATGGTTTATGGTTTAGAGCAGACAAACTGTACGGAGATTTCCTACTTAACCGTCACCCATTCGCTGTCAGAATTGCCCTTCGTTCCACCAGCTGCGTCTAGGGGTTGGTGCCGTGCTATTGGTTTTGCAAATTGCAGAATGCCAGTGTCCATATTCTGTCAGTACGCACTCCACACTAGTATCAGAGCTCGTTTTTTCCTTTGTCTCTCTGGCCAGCGTCGATGACCATAATCGATGCGACGCCAATTTGCGTAATCAAAATCGACTTACCAGTGTGATGTATAAGTAATCCCAGAGTTACAGCGAAACAGTAATAATTCTTTACAGAGATGGCCATGTCTTTGTGCCTTCATTTATTTGCCTTGTTCGTGAGTAGCTTGTCTACTTTGTTTTCTGATTTTTTTGCTTTCGTGTGTATTCAACTATAAATGTCTTTCCTTTCATCTGTTTTCTTGGCTTTTCGTGTATATGAATACCATTCTGTCAGAACTTGGTGACAATTTTAACATCCCTGAGAATTCATGTGCATTCTTAATAATGACAGTGAGAAAGACGCTAAAGAGAACATAGATAGGGGAGCGGGAAGAAGAGGCAGTTCGCAAAGTAAAACAAGAAAATAGTAAAAGATAGAAAGAAAGGGGGTATTTTATAGTAACGTGAGACTGCAAGGAGAAGCATGCATAATACCATTAATGCTATGAGAGAGAGAGAGAGAGAGAGAGAGAGAGAGAGAGAGAGAGAGAGAGAGAGAGAGCATGCTAAAGTAATATGGAAATATACCGGAATATTAGAGAGGGACGGCTGCTGGGATTGGATAACAAAATGAGGAAAATTGTGGTACACTAAAACGAGGCAGGGTGAGGAAAGAGTTCCTATAATAAAAGGAGGGAACAAGAAAAGTTTTTACGCCATAATGAGTCTAGCGGAGTCTGCATTTTAAAAGGAGAGAACAAGGAAAACCAGATGCCCTTACAAATGACAGAGAGACGTGGGGCGGGATTGGGGGGAGTGAGATCATTGTACACTGAAATAATAACAGCAGTGCTTAGTACACATCCTGTGTCCCACAGGGCTAAATGACAGCGGAACTGTCAAGGAAGCAGACTGATCCCCTCTGAAATCATAGCTCCGGTTCTCCCCTCCGAGCTCTGTCTGCTAATTCATATGCTATGGATAATTAATACAGCCCCACTGCTATGCTGACTAACTAGGGACGCATCATGGGAGAAATCCGTTAAACGATCGAACTGAAAATTGCTGCTATGGTTTTATAATTGTCAAACCAAGACAAATTTAGATTATTTTTTACAAATACTTTACACTAATATTTTTAATGCAGTTATTAAATTTTGATTGATCAAAGTGAGATGATGATGATGATGATAATAATAAAATACATTCTGCTAGTTACCGTTCACATGATCTGGTACATTTTTTCCTTTCTTGCCGCTGAAAGGACTGTTCAGCAGCGCAAACTGTTCTTTGGAGGAGCTACTTTTATTGCTATATACTTGGGATTGTTAATGGGTCTCCGAGTTTTAACACCGGCAGTGAAAACCCATCTTTATTTCTTTTCTTATATTTCGAGCAAAGGGAAGGCTGGGAGAGAGGGGGTGTGGGGAATTTCCTCGGCACTGGAAAAATATAATCGTCACTGGGCAAGACGTGTATAGTATGGGAGAAGTTAGGGCAAATAGTGGAATTTGTTGCGAAAACCTAACATATAAATTAGAACCAAATGAGTTTTAAGAAAGAAGTCTCTGCAATAATTAATCAGTGTTAAAAGATATCCCAAGTTTGAATGGGTTTCTGAGCAGTCGTAAGATTTCCTTCCTTAAGAAAAGCGAGAGCAAAGAAGAAAGTGAAATATGTCTGCGAAGAACGACCCGGTAGACTTATATTAAAAAGTTGGAATCCACGCGGGGTTGTTGGCAGATCACAAAGAAACAGTTTCAAGAATTAGCCGTGAGAAAATCAAGAAAGGCTTCGGCCCTTTTCCTCAAATTATACAAGGTCGAAAACAGAGCTAGAAATTGCATTTCAAACACGAAAGGAAGCTCCGTCTGGCTTGCAGGAAATATAGCATGGAAGTTATCTGAAATCCTTTAAAACTGAGAATTCTAAATCCTGTTCGAACGAGTTTACAAGACCATAACCTGGTCGGAGCCAAGAGGGTACACGGCCAGAATTCACTGACGTTAATGCACAATTTTTGCATAGAACTTTTTTATTATGATGTCGAAGATTTTGGAATTCTATTTATTAGTAGTCATGATGATAGTAAGACCTGTATGATACTCGTAAAATTATAAATAACGTGCTCAGGTATTTTCAAGTTTAGTCTGAAAGGACAATGTATTTGGAATGAACGAAAAATTGAGAAAAATCTGATCCTATTGCGACGTCATACCATTTAAAAATAATGTTTGCATTATGATTGCAATTCCCTCATAATAAATGTGCTGTACTGTGCTTGGGCTAGATTCTGCAGACCAAGCATTGCCCAGGTTATCGCATCTGAAGAAGGGAATATGCGGCACCAGACGTAGACCATTGGCGCCCTTGGCGCCATAATCGTTCGTCACCCCCCTCCCCACTCCTCCATCGAAATTTGGCTGGAGGTTGGATATAATACCCAACTCCATGAGTCTATTAGAACTCCGTATTCCATCCCATTGATTCTTAGTGCGTCTAGTCTCTAGCATAACATTATATCCTGGCAGGAAGGCACTAAATACTAGACCCAACAGTTCCGGTCTTAGCTAGACACGGAGGGGAGAATCTTGGCCTTCCAGGAAGCGACGCTGGCTTTACGATGAATCCGAGGTGCTCGTTATCATCTCCCCATATTCTGGCCCATATACGGTGTATACAAGATGCAGCCAGTGGCAGTGGAGGGAGAAAAACATATTGAGATATGCATGTTCGGGTGATAAAACGTCTTACCCATACGGTATATATCGTGTGGTGACGTTTCTTTACTTGTTCTTGTTTATGTGTGTGTGTGTGTGTGTAAAGTGGACTGGATATAAGGAAGATTTGTGACTGGCTGTATACATACAATAAATAAATATAATATATAATATATATCTATATATACATATAAATATAATATATATATATATATAATATATATAATATATATATATATTATATATATATATATATATATATATATATAGATATATACTATATTATATATCTATATTATATATATATATAAAATAATAACATGTATGTAGTGTGGAGAAATGGTAATTCCACTACCCTCCTTTCGAAGATGCAGTCAGCCAAAGTTAGTCCCCATGGCCGAGTGATGAAGCCCACAACTCATGCTTGCTAGGCCCAGGGACTGCCCAAGTCCACCCAGTTGTAAATGGGGAGAAGCATCTGCTGGGGTCAAGAAGCATTGACTGAGGCTAGTAACGTGATTGATACATACATTTATATGTATATATATAGATTCATATATATATATATATACTATATATATATATGTGTGTGTGTGTGTGTGTGTGAGAGAGAGGAGAGAGAGAGAGAGAGAGAGAAATGGTTGTACTTTACAAGTTACGATTTAGGTCTCTTATGCAAATTTTCATGAGTAATTTTACATAATGCATTACAGTTTGTAAGGTCATTGGTTTTGCTTGCCGGAGAAAAATTCTAATGTAGTGACTCAGAACTTTGAATCTGCGAGATCAAAAGGACGTGACCATAGACTTCAGAATTTAGCATAAAAAATAGGGTTATGTACAATGCATGGGTTGGACTCCCAAATGCTACATGTTCCTTGTCATTTTGCTAATGTCTAATTAGCCCAAAAGTTTTTAAGTGAGATGACCTCTTACAAATATGTGTCTATAGAGCAAATATGATGTGGGCTGGAACAGAAATTTCTCAAATTCTTCTCATCAAATGTTTTTTTAACCACGTGAATTAAAAGATAAAGAAAAAAAAGGAAGTTCTAAAGTTATGATAAAAATGAAAAAAAAAAATTTAATTGCCACTTAATCTTATTTAGTAGTATGCATGAATCAGCTAGGGGATGATTACACAATTACGATTTTCGGATAATAAATGTCTCTTTGTAACTTAGTGCATTAGCTATTGGGCTGCTGTGAACGTGAGGACAAACCATTTCAATTCTGAGATGAAAAATATCTTGACACCAGGAATCCATCAGTGCTTTATTAAGTTTTCGTCAAGAACAATAATAAGCCACATTTTACGGACTGGACAAAGGTGGGCATTCAGTGCTCTCTCTCTCTCTCTCTCTCTTCCTCTACACACACACACACATACACACACACACACACACACACACATATATATATATATATATATATATATATATATATATATATATATATATATATATATATATTAGAGAACAGATACATAACTTACCAGGTATCTTGTTAGTTGAAGCTATTATTATTATTATTATTATTATTATTATGTTGATTATATTATATTAAATATATGTATATATATATATATATATATATATATATATATATATATACATACATATACATATATGCGCTGAAAAACTTCTGGTTTTGTCGTTGTTGTCTCCTGTTTCTTCTCTCTGCAAATCCTTATCATTTGACCCCAAGACAGGCGCCATTGACCTAGTTTCCATGATCATGTGATTCTGTGCCTCAAATTTGACATCAAATTACCTTTTTTCTTATCGATCTAAGTACAACACGGTGAAAATCGAATGTTAAAGGACGCCATATTCTTGACCTCCCACTATAGTTCACGAAAACTGCTACGTACGGAATTCTTGAAAGGGTGAAAGACTATGCTTTTAGTGATAGATAGTTCCAGGTCCGGAAAAACGTGAATTTGAAGTATTCGCAACGGATGCAAATACATAGCGACCTTTCATTTAGGTATCAAAGACAAGCATAATGAAATGGAGATTATTCAGTAAGGATTTCTTTTCTTCGAGTGGATATTTTAATGAGGTTGGTGCTCAACGTGCGAGAAATACCAAAGGATTTTTTTCTAACTTTTAATATTTTATTCCATACTAACTACGGGGAAGTTTTTCCCATAAATTCTTCTGCACATTTACAGGATTTTATTATTAAATGGTATCATTATTAATACAGTTTATTAGCTTTCGAAAATTTGAATCAATCGGAATCTACCTTTCCACGTTGTTTCATTTTTCTTTACGGTCTGTTTATTTTTTTATTTGTTTCCTTTGTATTTTTAATCCCTCGGTTAGCTTGTTTGTTTTAGAGCTCCAGTTTTTAAGGAAACCCTTTACTCCTCTTCCATATCATCGCTACCTAGGACAAATGGGATGTTTCCTAATAGATCCTTCTATCCATGATGACTTCAGATATCCGTATGTGCGTACACCACCTTATTTATTATATATATCATTCAGCAGTAAACAAATATATATATATATATATATATATATATATATATATATATATATATATATATATATATATATATATCAATCATTCAGCAGTAAACAGATAAATGTAGCTGTGACTCTCGTCTTCGTTTTCACTGTTCTGAAACTGCTCCATTCAAGAGAAAACAACTCTCTCTCTCTCTCTCTCTATATATATATATATATATATATATATATATATATATATATATAGAGAGAGAGAGAGAGAGAGTAGAGAGCGAGAGAGAGAGAGAGAGAGAGAGAGTTGTTTTCTCTTAAATGGAGTAGTTTCAGAACAGTGAAAACGAAGACGAGAGTCACAGCTACATTTATCTGTTTACTGCTGAATGATTGATATAAAACGGCTGCGCGGAACATTTTCGTCACATCATTTGATTCACTTAACATGAAAGGCTCATCACCAGTGCGTCGAACCTCCCTACACCATTTAGTTATTTGTATAGTTATTGTGCCATTCACCTGTATCTTGCATGAAAATTTACTTCCTGGCTATTAAAGGCGTTCCGGACTTTAGTAGATTCGCATCAACCGTGCATCTGATGTCTAGGCCTATCCCTTATGACGCTCTCGATTGGCTGTTGATAAGCCAGTCACAGGACTAGAAACTCTGTCTCTCGAGAGAGTTCACATAGGCAGGATGTATGTTCCTTATCTCCTGAAGGATACTTTTGAAAGACGTATCCCTCTGGAGAGGTGGAGCATACATCCTCCCTATGTAAACTCTCTCGAGAGAGACAGAGTTTCCATTCCTCTGATTGGCTTATCAACAGCCAATCGGGAGCGTCGTAAGTGACTGGCCTAGACATCAGATGCACGGTTGATGTGAATCTACTTTAGTATCTCGTGCACTCCGTCTATTCAGCACATTATAGGTCTTTCTTTCCTCCTTTCTACCAGAAATTTGGAGTTATACACACTTCACCAACGTATCGTCTACTAGGTATCCTTTCCATGGAACCAAACCGCGTCGAACAGTCTGAACGATCCTTTCTCCCAAGTCAATCTTTTTATCACTTCATTTCTCCAGATTTTTCTCGGCCTTTTAATCCACACTTTAAGCTGCTTACACTTGTGGTCGCAAACAGTTTAGCACAGATGTTACAACTTCTCTTGTGACACCATCATCTATTAAATATATTTACTTGTAAGCTGATTAACAAATATCTATTTATTTTTCGATTTTCTTTTATCCTGATAATTATATCTTTGTTCTCATTCAGTCTCAGATTATATCCTCTTAAAAAACATTTCTAGATTCTTTTGCTAGTCTCTACAGTAACTGCACAATCCATATCTAACCCATATTACCTCACCACCCACATCTCTGCCCTTGCAACACTTCCTCCACGAGGATATGACAGAGAAATGTTGGCATAAAAGGCTTGTCTTAGACCGACGCTTGTCCCTTTATCTCAAACTTCTCATCCGCCGGTTTCATCTTGTCAACACTTGAATCATACTCCTGTTATCCACAATGATGTACCTTTATAAACCAATTTTTCACGCCTAATTTTCTAATTCAGAATCCCCACACAACGTCAATAACGTTTGAACTATAACTACCGCGAAAACTTCTGTCGCCTTTTATATCACTGCGTAACCATTATTCCCTGGGCCATTTCCCCAGAAACTTCCCAACATACCTTGCACACACAATGGTAAGCCTTCAGTCGCAATTTTCCCACCAAACTGAAGATTCTCACGTAGAGTACCATCAACTAGCGTCTTTAAATTCTAAGCTCCCTACATTGCCCTCCTTGATTTTTTGACACTTATTCTCACAAGCATTCTCAAACGCTCACCAACCGCTTTTGTATTCCACATCAAAACCTCTTCATCGTATTGATTACTTGAAGATGGGATTGCAATTTTTCTGACATCATCGCTACATCTGCATCTTGTATTCTAAGACCCATTTGCTGACTGAGATTTTTCCTACATTTACTTCTCTCCAGTACAGCTTCTTTTTTTATTTTATTCTCTCTAGACCAAAGTTCAGTTCTCTTGTATTCTGCTACTCAACCCTCTAGTCTGTAAAGAAACAGCACCTAAAACGTTATCCTTTTATCTCCACTAAGCCTCATTTTCCCAACCACTCACTACTTTCCTTCTTTCTCTCCTTAGCCTCCTACTCCAGCCTATTCTATAAACCTTTCTTTGAATGTTGCACACTCCTCATCTACTCCCCCGACTTTACTGTGGACATGACTATTTTTTATGCTTTCCTTCTTGCGGTGCTATTCTCACATGCTTCCTCTCAGACTCATGTTTTACTTCATTTATAGCTATGGTTTAGAATGTTCTTTTCAAATAAGATTTCCTTGTATTTACACTTTCCCTAAGCCAACCCTCATCTTACCAGTTATCACTTTTCTCTTCCATTTATTTTGACATGCGTCTTCTTTCTTTCCAAAAAATACTTATAAATATTACTAAATATTTCCATATATATATATATATATATATATATATATATATCTATATATATATATCTTATGTATATATATATATCTATTATAGTAAACTTATGGAATATTAATGCACTTGTAGTTTTTATGATTTCAAGATATATCTCTGATTTTCAGTCTTTTCTTATCCTTAGGGCTAAAACGCGGAAGGAATCAATGAAAACTTTCTATTTTGTTCCATTTATTACCTTTTGCCAGCAGTTGTAATAGCTATTAACTAATGACCAAACTGCCTCCACAGTGAAACTGCAATCCAATTTAAAGCTAGTGAAGTCTTTTATTTTTCCTCATTTTGGAGTTGCAATATCTCTATAGTTTTTTTTTCCCCTCTCTTCAAGACGAGTATCTTCTCCTCCACTTCTGTCCAGGCTTTTCATTTTTTAGGTACAGTCGTTGTTGTGAGGAATTCTTACTGAATGCTGGTGTACCTCGTAGTCTATTTTATTTCCCAAAAACATTTCTCGGTTAACAACTGAAACAGCTTTTGACCGAAGATCATGATTGGAACACAAAAACAGTTTTTCCCATTTCCTCAACAGTTGGAACCTTGGCAATAAGGAAAGATTCAGAGAGTAATAGAAACATCATAAAGTAATTAACACCAAAAGTATATCAATATTCCATAAGCACTGGTTATGAGAAAAGGCCTAAAAAGTACATTTTGAAACGGAAGGGCACAAACATCCTGGAAGGAGGTACTCAGTTTCAGAGAGAAGAAAACCACAGAGATACAACTCTCAGTGAAGAATAACAGCTGACTGTACAGGCCTATATACTGGATTACAGTTTCATTGTGGAAGTAGTGGTCCAGAAGATATCCATAATTAAATGCTAAAACAACTGCCAGTAGGAAATAGTAAATGGAACATAAGAACAATTTTCCTCTTATCTTTCAGTTTAAGCCTTGAGGATAAGACTCTAAGTGCTAAATGGTTTGAAGAACTGATGATTCCTTCATGGGAGGGAAGACACCATACTTGGCAGATGAACTGATCCTTTCGAGGCCAAAGGCAACCACACAAGTGTGTGCGACGCCAGGAAAGGAGAACAACAGCATTCCCGCTCTTATGTGAAAGTCACGAAATGCATTGGGGATGGTGGTTGGTGGTTGCTGTCACAGTGAGTCCAGCTTTAGGGATGTAAATATTATTGGATATGAAAACGAGAAGAAATGCGTGATTAGTTAATTTATTCAATTAGACCAGGATGGATTTTTCGGCATTTAGTGATGCAAAGATGGAAAGGCGATGCGCATGCATGAACAGGAAGGAAAGAAGTAATTGAGAATATGAATGGCTGAGTGGTGTAGCTTGCAGTGTCAGGAAGAATCATAAAAGGTTGACATTTATACAAATATGTTAGTTCATAGTTTATAAGACTGAAATTTCAGTATGGCACGAAGAAAAGTTGTGATAGTGAGTGTGCACGATCCAAAAAATGGAATGGAATGAGACTGCAATGGAGCGCTTTTTGAGAACTTGCATCTTTCTGGCTGGTTTGGAAAATGTGAAATGGTGGTTGTGCTGGGTTGTTGTAATGGTTAGGTAGGTAACAGAAAAAGAAATGGCATTCTTTGTCGTCATGGGGTTCCTGAAATAAGTTACTAGAACACAGAGAGAGGCTTGTAGAAATATGTTGGCAACAGGATTTGACCTGGAAATATGTAGTTTTCAAAGGATATTTGTAGGCAAGCTTTAAAAAGAGAAATTGGTGAGGAAAAAGCTCATTAGATAACATATAAGTACAGAGTTGGTGGAAGGCAAGTCGATGGATGTAACGATAAGAGGAATGGCTGGAGGTATATGTAATCATAGTTCAGTTAAAGTAAGGCTAAGCTATATAATTTTAAGTTGCAAAGAAAAAAGACAGGTAAGTTTGACAAGAAGGAAATGAGCAGAGCATATTAGGAGAAAATATACGAAAAGAAATGCCCATGGTTAATGACAAGGGAGTGGAAACTTTCACATATTCAGTGGAGAGAGTTATGAGGAACATGTGAAATATGATGAAGTCACTGAGGCAACATGAAGTGTTTGTGGCATGGGGGTTGGGGGGGATAGATAGAAAGACTAAGAGAAAGAGCAGCCGTGTATCCGAAGTAAATTGGTTAGTGTGAACACGAAATTTAAGGAAAATAAGTTGTTCTACTGGGAAGTAAATTCTGAGAGGGGTTACTAAACATGGAGATGGAGATATGCTGTCTGAAGTGAATGCAGATCTGGGTCGTTGGAAGATCTGATGACTATGGGGGATGGCAGAGAGGAATAGCTGCTGACTGGCGAAAGAAAGATCGGATTAGTGTTAGTTTGAGTGATTATGGAAGTGGTTGTTGAGGATGAAAGGAGGGCAAGTAAGAGCCTGAAGAATGAAAAGAGGCCAGCAGATGCAGATGATCGGATTGCAAAAGATGCTGCAATGTGGTTGATGTTAGTGCAACTGAATGTCTGAGGAAATACTGAGTGAAAAGGCAAACTATTCCTTTGCATAATGGTCAAGGTGACAGAGGATACTGTAAAAATCATACTCGTAGCGGCATAGCATTACTTAGTAAGGTGTAAGGTGGGATTTTGACTGAAAAGGTGCGATATATGTAAGACAAACTGATAGCATTAATTGTTTCGGTTCAACCAAGATAAGGTCGTGTGGCTCAAGTGTTTAATCTCTTTACGGATGGAATATGTAAAAAGATAAAGGAATATTGGATGTTGATGGAAACTGTGGGATAAAAAAGTGGGTTATGAGTAGAGTATGGAATGGCTGATGTGTGCACCTAAAACAGCAATGATTGGGAACATTCAAGAGAACTTGCAGAAACGGGGAAAAAGAGTGGAAATGTTTGCAAGTGGAGCAATGAATATTAGTGTGAGGGTGGAAGAAATGAAGTGGTTGCTGGTAGGTAGGACGAGGGAAGAGAAGAGTCAAGAATGGCAGCAGGGTGTCGGCAAAAGCTTTAAGACTTGTAGTTTATGAAAACTAAGGATATTTCGCCGTATAGGGGTAGTGCCGTCAGTGGACCTAATGCGGTGCACTGTAGGCATTACTTAAGGTTCTTTGCAGCGTGCCTTCGGCCCCGAGCTACAACCACTTTCGTTCCTTTTACTGGATCTACTTTCATATTCTCTTCATCTTACTTCCCACCCTCTCCTAACACTTAATTCAAGTGCAACTGCTTAGAGGTTTTCCTCCTGTTACAACTTTCAAACCTTTCATCGTCAATTTCCATTTCAGTGCTGAATGACCTCATAGGTCCCAGTGTTTAGCCTTTGGCCTAAATTCTATATTCAACTCAACTCAACTAAGGAATTTTGACCCAGATCTCCTTTACACAAGCGAAGTGTGGATGTTGACTGTGACTGAAGAAAACAGTTTGGTAAGTTACTTAGAAAAATTATTTGTATGGTGTATGTGATGTACAAACATCTAGTCGAAGGCTGAGGAATGGGGGGGAAAGTTAAAGTAGGTGTCAGGATGGACAGTAGCTTGAGACAGCTTGGTCATGTGGAGAAGAAAGCTAAAGGAAGTGCTTGATCAAATGTGAGGAAGCCTTAGAAAGGAAGGGCTTTAATATCCCAGGAAGCACAAAAATAGGGGGTTCAATGTACTGCTAACGAGCCTTCTGTGTAGGCGTACAAAGCAGCTAATGCTGAGGAATTTTTCTGCTGACGGGGTTCATCCATGATGAGCAATTGCAGTATAGATACGGCAGTGGTTGTCTTATTGTCATCTGGAGCCATCCCTTAACAATGAATAGTCTTATATATATATATATATATATATATATATATATATATATATATATATATATATAATATATATGTGTGTGTGTGTGTTTGTAGAAGGCATTGTGACTATTCCAATTACACATGTATATATATAAATATATATATATATATATATATATATATATATATATATACATACATACAATACATACATATATAAAGTTAAATCATTTTGTTACTTCATTTGCGTGCGCATGTGTAACAAACATTTCCTGTGCATACTGCAGACAAAACATTGTCATTAATGAGCAATCAGCTTTTACATGTCAATAAATTATTTTTTATTTATCTTTGAATTGTTGCTTCGTTGACTAAATGAGTTTGCTAATGTACTGGTGCGTAATACAATCATAATCACGTGTGCAGTAGGGCAACTATGATTTTAATATATCTAACAAACTCCATGAATAATTAACATGAAGCAACTGCGGATTATTTCAGGAGGTAACATAGCATGCAGTTAATCTCGCAAGAAGTTTCTCAGAAAATGACCAGGCCGTGCATATCATATCAGGATGGGTGAGGGGAGGTGCCTGTGGCAGTGCGTAAATACGGTACAATGAGATTGGTCGTTAATTTTAAGGGAGGCGGTGCTTTGCATGCAGTGAAACCACAGGTTCGGTGATTGACAAAATTTACCATCACTTCTTATCACAGACCTGTTTCGTAGTCGGCCATAGGAGATGGATGTTATTTTGTTTGGATGAACCAACTGTTTAGTGCACACTCCTCGTATTCCCCACAATCCCCCCTCACACACGCCCCTGAAAACTCCCGAGTTGACCGAGTAGTATCAATATTATATAACTCGCTTTTATCTTTTCACTTATCACTTGTTAAAGGGAAACAAACTTTTTTGGAGAACCTCTGCAATTTTGTGTATGTGTGTATGAGGTAGTGGAAGACTGGCAGAGACCGAGAATCAATCGTAGATCCCCCTTCTACTGTAATTTATTGAATTTGGCGCTCTTCTCTCTCTTCCCCCAGCCAGCTACTGTCAAATGCCGCACAACTGCCTTTTCCAGAGTGTGTGTGCGCAGATGGAACTGGATCTTCCGTTCAAATGTAAAAGAAACATTAAAATGTATCTTTTAATGACCTTGACTGCCGGCGTATATCTCTTGATAGGGATTTGCGCTGTGTTATCAGAAAATCGCATGAATTGAAGCTTTTGCAAGAAATTTGGCGCATGGATACAGGGGTTTGTTGTAGTCCAGTGGAAGCAGAGCCAGTTGGACTTTAGCTGTCTGAGTGGAGTCTTCTCTAACGGTCTTCGGCGGTTTTTTCCTTCAGTTTTTAAGTTCCATTCTTTTTCCGAGGGAGAGACGACGCCGTTCTGAAGGAGGACCTTCCTTCGAGCTTTTTGTGTGGTGAGTATGGGAATGAGTGAGGTGGAGTGAGAGAGTGAGTATGAGAAGGGTGAACGATCATATCGATCTGTTGGCCTCTCGCGCGCCAGCCATGCTCTTACTTCAAGGCTTCTACTGCCGCTGCCGCCGCCCCAAACCCCCATGTAGTTAAACCTTCCCGCCCGCCATCTTCACACGCCCACACACACCACGTGCAACACACGTGTCCTTGGCATTATTCATCAGTAGAAGGTCCAATGAACCTGGTTACAATGCTAATAACCCCAAAACCCGAAAGCGACAGGGTGTGGGGACCGGTTTGCTTCATCCAGTCACCCAAGCACAAGGGGCTCAAATCATCCCAACCTTTGGCCAAGGGCATTGTCTCCCCTCACTCACTCGGTCGGCTCTTGCCGCTGTTGTTGCTACTGCTTATAACGTCAAATTTCGACTATTAACCCGTCTTATCTCGTCGAACGTGAAATGCCGACTGAATAAAATTACCGTCCGTGATACTTTAATGATTGGTTAGTTGCGTTATTTCTCACACAAATTTTAGCTAGCCAGGTTTGGAAACTGTAACAGTAGGGTGGTAAGGAGGAATGTTAATGATTTGGAAAACAATATACTAAAGGTACTGTGAATGGCGCATGTTGCTAGAAGCAGTAACTTATGGGAAGTATGTAACCACGTGTTATGAGGGCCGTCAAGCGTAACGTTTCAGCGTGCTGGTATTGGCGGGATGGGCAGAGTAGGTCTACGACCGGTCTACGTAGTCGGTGGGGCTTAGAAGAATCTGGCAATTTACAGCGAGAGTATGCTTGTGCATGATGTAAATGTTATGTTGTCACTTTACTGTATGGAACGTTTTATATGTTCAAGAGTTTAATGAATAGCTACCGGGAATGTGAAATTATCTTAGGTCTATAGTGTGTTAACACTTCGGCCGATAAATTGCTTTTTCATTATTATTAGAATGACTTAATTTTATAAGAAAAAAAAATTCAAGTTAGTCCATCCAGTAGTCATGTTGGGTGTTTATACATTGTACTAGATAGGACTAGCGAAACCATTTCTGGAGCTTGTAAGCCTAGTTGATGGCAAAGAGGAAACTCCAAAAGCAGATCTGATTTCCTGAAATTCCCCGTACCATGCTAGATAAACTAGCTATTAGCTTTGCGTTTTTACAAGTCTTGCCATGTTAATTAACGTCTTAAGTTCAGAATATCGTATATTGAAGTAATCCATCTCCTTGAACTTTGTTTTGCACATCCTTGTGGTTTCTGGCTTAATTTACAACAAAAAGCTCTCTCTCTCTCTCTCTCTCTTCCACTCTCCTTCCCATTCTCCCGTCTCTCCTCCCTCGTCCTCTCTCTCTCTCTCTCCCTCCCTCCACTTTTCCAGCCTCCTGTCAAGGTTTTCATCCGAGTAGCTCTGGTTCTTTAAACTTTCGGCACCTTTAGGAACCTTGTCGACATTACTCAAGTTTCTTAGCAGCTGTATCCCCTTCCATTCGTATTGTCTTTCTTTTATCTTACTTTTCACTCACCATATCAAATTTCTCAGTGCAACTGCCAGAATTTTTTTTTTTCTGTATTTCCTTTTCGGTGCTGAATGACCTCTTAGGTCCCAGCACTTAACCTTTGTCCTAGATTTTATCTCCATTTTACAAGTCTTTTGCGTTGACTTACAGTTGCTAATTATGAGGCATTGTTTCCTCTCTTAATATTCAACCAAACAGCTTTGTATGTGATGTATTATTTAATTTAAGCAAAAATCATCTGCAAGCTTCTTCAACATTTCTTAATTTTTAAATCCACTTTTTTTAAAACTAATATACTCATTGCATACAGGTTTTCACCTTCTATTTTATTCATAACCTCTATGTAATGCTTTATGTAGTGCCACTGTTTATAAACTCATATTTACCTTTCTATGAGTTTTTTTTTTTTTTTTTTTTTTTTTTTTTTCCATGGGGTATTGCAATATTCTTTGTGCTCACTTAACACAGGGCCATCCCCTGAATACTGTACATAATGTTTTTACCACCATCTGCCAGTTTTTCTTAGTATTCTCCCATGCATTATGCCATTGAGTTGACTATCTCAACTCAAGTATTTGTTTGTTAGTAGGATTTATATAGCTTTAGGGTTGCTTTTTTTTTTGTGAAATATAACTCACTGTTACGTAATGTTCATATATCTTTTGAGTTCATTGGGCGGTGCAAAGCACTATAATTTGCATGTATTGCTGTTTTGATTTTAATCTGGAATATCAGTTTACTGCTTTCCAATCAATTTGCTTTTCCTAAATACATCAGCATATATATCCCATCTGATCCTTTCTTGTTTACATGCTTTTATTGAACTTGACTTCTGGGTCTCAATTTAGGTCAAAACTTGTAACTCAATTTATGACCTGTTCCCTTTGTCCAATAGGCTTGAAATTTTATATGGTTACTCAATCCCATTGATAGTACAACAACCTTACATGATCAGTAGGTCAGTGACCTCTCCCAGTATCTCTGGATTTGTATAAAACCTTGGATATTTCATACCTTCTTTGACTCTGTAGAATGTTATTAACTTTGGATTTTTCAAACCTTTGGATGGACAGGCTGTCATGTTCAATTTTGTTAACAACGTACAATCTTAAATCAGTTGCAATTTATCTCAAAACTAAAAGTATTAAATAATTAAAAAAAAAAAAAAACTTATTAAAATGCACCAAAAAGTACAAATTTTTTGGACATAATTTTCTTACAATTCACCATTTCAACAAACAATAAAAGCATGGATGGAAGCATGGAAAGAAATGCTACAAGAAATTAAAAATATATTTCTTGTATCATTTCCTTCTATGTTTAGTGCCTACACTTTTGTTTTTGTAGACATGATTAATTTTAAGAAAATCACAGTGTCTTGAAATAAATTGTACTTTTTAGTGCATTTAGAAAAAAAAAACTGTGTTAATAATTTGTTTTTATTTCTCTTCTCTCTTTCCTTCTTTTCTCTTTCCTTTTGAACTGTGATTCACAAATGCCGAATGTCCCCTTTTAGTATAGTTTGAATTAATTTTCTACCTGCTACCCCTTTTCAAATTTATTTATGGTTTTCTTCCTACATATTTAATCTTTAGTGTATTGTTTATATTTATAAACCAGTAATTCAGTGATTGGAAACCATTTTGAATGTTGCCTATTCGTTAATGTGGCAGAGTCCATGAAGGATTGATTGCTTGATATTTTTATTGTTTTAACACAATTCATAGCTTTCTTTTGGTCTTTTAACAAGTTCCCCTCCAGGCATCCAGATGTTGTGTAGAAGGTTGTAAAGCTAGACTAACCAAATTCTCTTATGATTTGCACACCAAATGCATCAAGTGTAGGGGGCAGGATTGTTCAAGGTAATTAACATTTCCAGAGTGTAAGGAATGGGACTAGAGGAAGTGGAAAGCTTTGAAATTGCATTTAGATAACCTAGCTAGGGATAGGAAGAGGAAAGCAGCCCTCAGTGCTCAAAGCGGGGCTTCTGTAGAGGCTTCTCATAAAGTTGAGGGTTTGTCTATTCCTTCTCAACCTACTATCACGTCCCCGATCATTACCCATCCTACACCCTCATCTGTAACTCCTATTCCAGGTGCCCATGCTTCTAATCCTGACACCATTGTCAGTCTTGATTCTAATTTTGACAAGAAGTTTGATTTTCTCGCTAATGCGATTATGGAGTTAGGAATATCTTTCAGCTTTCAGGTCTTTTGGACAGAAAGTTGTCACTCAAAAGTAACAGTTCAGTGCCTTTAGTGATAATGTGATTCCTGATGAAATGGCTGTTCATCCCACCGGTTCTGCTAGACATAGGTCCCTGTCCCGCTCCCCTGCACTGGGGAGATGACATACTGGAAGTCCAAGGGAGACCAGTGGGATCAGTGTTGCCCTTTTAGCGCAAAATGCACTAGATCCAATAGCACATTTTGAAAAATTCTGGCACTTTTTTTTTTTTTTTTTGCATCTGACACAGTTGCGCATTTTAGCACCTTTGACATATCTAACAGGAAATCTTGCACATTTCGGGTTTTTTGATAATAATCTAAATCAGAAAAAAGTAAGTGAAAATACTTTGATGGTATTTGAAACTTGTCATCTGCTGCATGAATACTCTCTCTCTCTCTCTCTCTCTCTCTCTCTCTCTCTCTCTCTCTCTCTCTCTCTCTTCTCTCTCTCTCTTCTCGTCTCTCTCTCATCTCTCTCTCGTCTCTGCTTCATTCTCTCCTCTCTCTCTCTCTCTCTCTCTCTCTCTCTCTCTCTCTCTCTCAATTCAAATTCTGATTCCTGTACTGAACAGTGACAATTAGCGGAGTAGAGGTATAGAGAACATAGTATTGCCACATGGATGTTCACCAATTTAGCTGTGTCATTGCTGTCCTTACCTCATTCTAATGCCGAGGTAGAAAGGACATTCAGTCAAATGAACATTATCAAATCAAAGATCTGCAATTAGATAAATCTGAAGACTTTAAATTCAGTATTATCTACTTGTTATGGCCTGAAGCAAAAAGGAAAATGCTGCCATGGTTATAAATTGCTAAAAGAAGTTGATACTGTTGGGGATTCAGCTAAAGGCAAGACTCAGGATGAACCTGGAACTTTACAAAGCTCAGAAGTATCTATAATAAACTGAAGTGGAGGATGATGTGGACATCCCCGAACTTTTATTATTGGATTTTTTTTAAATAAAAGAAGGTAAACTAGTATATCCCTTATTTTATTAGTACGTACTTAATATCTGTTTTCATTGCTATATTTTATTTGATTTTCTTCTACTGAATCAACATGGAACACAGGAATTATGCTAAAGTCACTTTGGTATTTGAAAATAGTCCTAGTGGTTTTTTTTTTTTTTTTTTTTTTTTAGCTCTATAAGAGAATTATTGAGTGCATTTTGGAGGACCCTCTAGTGCTTTTTAAAAATAGGAAATGGCAACACTGATTGGGGTTTACCCATGGACAGTTGCCCCTCCATTGCACCTATCGATTGTACCCAGGCATAGACGGATCGCCATTGAAAAGGCGTCTCCTTCAGTACGTACCAATTGCCGTCGGATTTGGTGGACTTCCCCAGACAGGAGGTGTCATTGTTGTAGGTTGTCTGTAGACCCCTGAAGAGACATGCTGTCATTGCAGACAGTTCTCGTTAAGAAGTACAGGGAGATTAGTGACAGTCCTCAGCCTTCCTGTAGTTTTGATGTTCATCCCTCACCTCCCTCCTATGTCATCCCTGGACTTGAGACAACCTGGAGTCTTTCTCTGGTTTAGAGCTAGTCTCGTCGCAGAAGCACCCAAATGTACCTGTTAAAGCACCCATCATTGAGCTGGTCATCTTCTGCTTCCAAGCATCCGTCTCCTTCAGGACATTAGAGCCCACTGCTGTTCGTCTGTCTGCTCCTTCGGACCACTTGGTGCCTACACCTGGCTGCTCAGCACCCACACTTGTCCTCTCAGTACCCACTGTTGGCCACTTGCCCCAGAATCAGGACACCAGCTGTCTGTCTCTCCTTTTTATGAAGATTCTTTGTTGGCGCCTCTTAAACGTCGGATAGAGGAGTTTATGGTTTTTCTTAGGAAGAAACCCTCAGCCTCTCAGACTAAGGATAATTCATTGTCCTTGATTTCACCGGAAGAAGAAGCAATAAAACAAGAGACAGCTCCCTCTTCAGCCTATGCTTCATTGGTGAAGTTGCTCTTGTCAAATATCCCCGATTTCTTTGTGCCTGCCACTCTAGCATCTCCAGATCATTCAAGAAAACATCCATCAAGCCAGCTGCTAAGAAGTGATCTGCCTGTCGTACATGCCCCAGTTTGTGCCAGGCTCCTTCATTTTTAGAAGGAATGGAGTCACAGAGGGGCAGGGTATTATATTCTGCTGTGAAAGCTTTGACAGTACTCGGTGGGAGGTAGAAGTTTTTATCTGCAAGGGAGCAATAGAAAAGGTGTTAGACCACAATTCAGAAAGGTTTTACAACAGACTTCATAATCCCCAAGTCATTGGGAGGCTGGAGACCAGTCCTTGACATCAGTGCCCTGAATTTCTTTATTGTCGAGATGAAATTTCATATGGACACCAGTGCCTCAGTCTTGTCCTCTCTACACCAAGGAGACTGGATGGTGACCTGGATATGGAGGATTGCTACTTCCATGTCCCCATTCATCCAGAGTTAAGGAAACTTCTTTGCTTCATCTTCCGGGGCAAAGTTTTTTAGTTCAGGGCACTTTGCTTTGGCCTTATGTTGGCACCTCAATTATTCACGAGGGTACTGGCCCTTCTTGCAAAATGGCTTCACCTCCTTGAAATCGATGTGCCAACTTCACTAGGACTTGAAGAATTTTTATTTTTTATTAACTGAAGAACTGGGAATATTGATCAATGTTAAGAAGTCCCAGTTAATCTATACTGAAGATTCTGTATATTTAGGCATGATTTTGGGCTCTCGGACTTAGGGTTTTTCTCTCCTCAAGAGAGTAGACTCTCCCCTTCAGACATTCCGAAAGCCTTCATTCTAAGGACCTGTTTGGTAGTCCAATGGATGAGTCTTCTAGGAATGCCTGGCCTTCGCAGAGCTTCACATGCATTATCTTCAATTTTACCTCAAAGAAGTGCGGTGCAGGAAGACTCTTGACTCCTTCGTCTTCCCCATCTCCGTGGTGGTCAAGACAAACTTATGGGTGGTTATCTGCAGAAAAACTTCAGGAAGGGAAGGCTCTTGGACGTACCCACTTTTTCTACACCTGTGAATTTTTTTTCCCCCCAGTCCTCCAACTTCCAGCAACTCCCAACCTTCCAAACCCAATGCCATTGCCAGTCTCAAAAACAGGATAGGCCAATTTTTTTTTTTTTTTTCCTTTGGTTAAAATTGTAGGCTAAATTTAAGCTTCAGTCAA
Organism: Macrobrachium nipponense; assembly: GCF_015104395.2. Taxonomy (NCBI): domain Eukaryota; kingdom Metazoa; phylum Arthropoda; class Malacostraca; order Decapoda; family Palaemonidae; genus Macrobrachium; species Macrobrachium nipponense. Next base: position 46,724,262 of record NC_061110.1, on the reverse strand, counting down.
GAGGTCTGGTTAAAACTGTAGCCCAAATTTAGGCTTCAGTCAAGAGGTCTCATGGACAAAACAAGTGCTAGTGATCATATTGCAAATGTAGTGTCAGTGGAGGAGGAGACTAGTACTGTCTCACTGACACTCCTAGACAAAAGTCCATGTCAAACTCCCCTAGCCCTGGAAGGAGGCAAACCAGAGGTCCAGAGGAGGTCTGTGGGGGGTTTGCCCACATGTAGTTGTCCCCTTCGCTGAGACTTTTACATCGATCCCAGGACTCGGTGGACAGCCACTGGAAAGGCGTCCAACTGGGAATGCTTACTTTATCGTCCAGTGATTCTGATTCCGGTGAGGACCAGGGATGTAGTTGGTGCTTTTCACATGCATCCAGGCCTTTGAAAAGGCATGTATCTGCTGGTGAACATGCTTTCCTGTATCCTTTGGGACAACCCCAGTCTTTTGTCTCTGGCTGCTTCGGTGATAAAGTACCATTATTTGGCACTGAACAGGATCTGAGCACCCAGTAGGATCAGTGTCCAGTTGGATTTGAGCACCTTGCGGTATTTGAGTGCCCAGGGGATCCGAACGCCCAGTGTCTAGATGTACAGTGTCCGAGTATTCTATTTTGCATGCATACACCTGTGTCTGTCTGTGCTCACCTGCCAGCATCTGCCAAGCATTTGGCACCACACTCCAGGCACCAAACGCTGCCTCTCCAGTCTGGCTTAAAGCATATGTATACCTCTTAGAGTTCAGAATCTTTCATTAGAACCTGTCCAGAGTCTTCAGGACAGCATTCTGGATCTCCTGCAGAAGCCTTCTACATTTGACTGGAATTTTTCCGACTTCGCTCCTCTTCCTATTTTGTCTGATGAAGAAGACATCAAACAGGTGCAGTCTTTCTCCTACTCGGCTCCCTTGAAGTAATTCCTTTTCTGTTACCAGACTTTCTTCTCTTTAGCGACCTTGTCGTCTCTGGATTCAGCATTTTGATTAGACAGCCTGCAGAGTCTTCCTGGCAGCCCAAGATAGTCCTATCCTCATCAAAGAAAGCCCCTCACTGTTAGACTTGTGTATCAATAACACTGGTTAGTTGTCTGATCTTGATGGTTGTCCAGAGGATGTACACCACCTGTTCGACTAAAATTCCTGTTTGAAGTTTTACCAGTATTTCAAGGATACTACTTTACATTGCTTTCAAGTTCTACATTATGTTGACTGGAATGTTGCTTGCAATTTAGAGTTAGAGAGATTTTCAATCTTTTCTGCTGGAAATTTCATCTTATCATGATTTACAATGAAAATTAGACATAGTTCTTCAGATTTACTAACCTCAGTTGAGCCTTTTGTTGATAAGGCATCACTTAAAAACTGTGAAGATTTCTTTCATTTAGCTCTTAAAAACTGTGAAGATTTCTTTCATTTAGCTCTTTTTGCAGCTCTGTGTATTATGAGTTTCAACCCCTCTCTTGTATGCGGGCAACCTCTTTTCTTTTGTTGCTGTGAGAAAAGATGTAACTGTGAAGCCCTTCCTAGTTTTGTGATGGTGCCTGATTCATCTGTTTTGATGGGCATTGAAGAAGTGGCTAGCTTTCGTCCAGTTGGACCTATTAAAAGATTTTTATTAGTGAACTTCAAGTCGTTTCTTGTTCTTGGCCTTTGTTCTAGGGAACCACTCTCTTTCCTTTCTTTGCTTAGTGAAAAATATTGAAGTGTCAGCCCTTCCCAGAATTGTGACAGTGCCAAAATCAACAACCTAAGTAGGCTATGAAGAAATGGCAGACCAATACCTGTTAGAACTATTGAGAATTCACCTGGACAGACACAATCCTTCAAGATAGCTAAAGTCAGTGCACCGTTAATTTTTTATTTTAACATTTTTGGAAGTACTCTTCATGGCTTCAGTGCTGTAAACATGTTTTTATTTTCTGTAATCCCTTCTTCTAGTAAAGGTCGTCATGCAGCTCAGGGGAGATGCAACTGTTTTGTTTCATTATTTGTGAAATGATTGATTATAGGCAGATGGTTTACATAGACAATTTGTTAGGGCACACCAGAAACCTAGACAGTGTTTTCATTTTGTCTTTGGTGTTGCTTCTCCTCCTCCTCCATTAGCCTACCTGATAGCCTAGGTTTATTCATCCCTTTCTCTGTCTGCTCTGCCTTCCTTTATGTCCTATGTGGTTCAGGAGAAAATGAAAGTAATGATATATCTTTTATGGTCATTTATTTACAAGAGTGAGGTGTTGGAGCCTTGGCACAGTAGTTAGAGTTGTGCACTAGGTCTGTTTTTGTTTGCTTCCCAAAATTGTCTCCGTGCAAAAGATATCCCTTCCCCCCCTCTTTCTCAGCTTTCCCCTGTATCTTCTCATAACCATCATTGTGTAACAATTATTTGTAATAGCGCCTTTTCCTCTCCAACGCTTTCTTTTCTGAAGGGAATTAGGTGGGCGTCATAACAGCTCTTGCTTCTCATAATCACCTCTTACGTGTTGTGAAGATGACACCTTCTGTCATCACAGTTATGTGGTGATAATCATGCAAGAAAACCTGTAACTTCCCATCTTTGCAGACAACACCCACTTTCGTGGGACCTGGTCTCTTACATCAAAAGATCTTCTGGAGTTCTTGTCAAGCTTGAGATTGACCCTCTCTTGAGTGGGTACCTTTGTAGCTTGAGGGGCCACCCAAGCAGCCCAAAGGTTCTGCTTAATGTTGGGTAGGTCCTTCTCCCAGTCTGTCCTTGTTGGTTTGATCCATACCTGATACAGTATGTTGAGGGGGATCTACATGGAGTGAGCATAAAGAAGTTTGAAGGGGCTGTACCCCAAGGTCTCAGAGGGTACCTGATGGACAGTGAAGAGGGCATGGGGTGGTTCTCCCAGGTTACTCCTCCTTCATGTTCTAGTTTGGTAGGGTAGAGCCGAGTGTTTGGTGGAATCGCTTCATTATCCCTTGGATTTCAGGATAAGGAGTGGAATAGTTATGTAATAAGCCATGGCAAGCCATGCTCTCACAGAATTCTCTGGACATGAAATGTCTCCCTTGATGGCTTTGGATTGTGGTGGGGAACCCGAAACAACAGAAAAATTGTAAGACAGCCTTTGCACCATTCTAAAAACTCTCACTCCTGGCAGGGAGAGCTTCTGGACACCATGTAAATTGGTCAGTGATAGTAAGACAGTGGTTATCTCTTGCCTTGATCTTGATACAACCCTGGGGCTATAATCAAAGATGACATAGTGGAAAGGGATCCCGACAGGGAGGATGTTCTTGAGGGGCCTTAGGACCAATTTCATGAAAATTTCCTGTTATTTTGACAGGGGTGTGAAGGCCTTGACAGCCTTTTGCAGTCCTGGCCATTAGTGTCGGCCTTCAATGGCCCGGATGACACCGAAGTCCCCTCTGAGGCTGTCATGCGCCAACCGGAGGAGAATTTGGTGCAGGAATGAGGGAGTTAATAGCAGTCAGTGGACAATCTCAGTAGGCTCTTGCCATTCCCGGAATACTCTGTAGAGTACCTCATCTAGCAGGAAGAAGTCATCCTTGACTAGGACCTTTATTTCTTCTTTGTCTGTGAGATCCCAAACCAAATTCATTATAATGCTGAATAATCCCTCAGATCCCAGGTCTTGGCTTAAAGCCTAAATTCCATATTCCATCCTATTCCGTATTGTGTGTCCTCCACGCCCAGAGAAGTTGTTTTCTGCTTAAGGTAGGAAGGGAAGCGTCCGCCCTTGTGATGAGGCGGGCAGCTCCAGGTGCGAAGTCAGAATGATTGAATGGGATGCTAGGCTGTTCCTATAGCCAGGATACTTTTGGCGAGTAGCGGAACAACGCCGGCAGTAGGTTCCTCCTCTTTAGGTTCATCAGGGAATTTGACTATCATGCAGTGCAGAGGGATCAATGTGTCCCTCCATTAGACGAGATCTTGGCCCACGGGAAGGGACATCCAGTTGCGAGGGACTGGAAGACTCTGAAGAGGTATTCTCTCTCTCTGGAGGAATCACCTGTAGTGACCCGTAGACAAACTGTAGGGAGGTCCTTGAAGTCACCATTCCAGCAGATGGTCATCCACTCATCTTCGCTGATGGTGGTGCTGGGAGGCACTTGCTCATGAGTGATGAGGCTGTCCTCTTGACCTGGTATTAATGATGTTTAGCAGTGTTCGAGGTAGAGAGGGAGCCATTGGGTGCTATGGCCATGGCATGAAGGCCTATCCATTCAGCAGGCTGTCAGGAACTGACAACAATGTGGACAGTGACTACATTTTGCAGAAAATATAATCCTTCTGGTTACAATCCTTGCAAATTTCTTTGCTAAAGTCCCTTCATGACACTTCCCCTGTGGAGGGAGCAGGCTGGTTGTTGGTTACCCAGAGGTAGATGAGGCTCATTTGGGTATGGTCCCTTTGTGGGAACTGGTGGGGCTTCCATGGTGCTTTGTGAGGATGGTGTGTGTCCCACCCCATGGTACTGTGAGAGGATGTTAAGTGTCCCATTCATCTGCCAAGCGGCAGCACTTGGCGAACATCTGAGGGGCTTTGTTGCGGGGGCATAGACAAGAAATCCTTGAGCTGTATGTGCTTGAACAGGGCATTGAAGGTACAGATGTTTAGGGCTTCTACCTAGCATCTGAGAACGTGTGTTTTGTGGTATGGTCAGTTGGCCCAGGTTTGACCTGCTTCCTTGAGCCGGCCTCGCCAATGCTGTCTCCAGTGCTCGGGTGATTTCATATGCTTTGGTGACAGCCTTTCGAACCACCTCCAAGTTTTCCCTGGCTTTTCAGGTTGATGGAACAGAAAACAACTGTGCCCTTTCCGCCCATGTGTTCTCTCAGGATCAGGAAAACCTCTTTGGGAATGGCCATGTTCATGACAAAGACCTTTTTTATGTGGTCAAGCCAGGCTTTGGGCTCGGAATCCATCCATTTTAGGATTAGAGAGCAGGCTTAGTTGAGAGTGGACTAAGGGAGAAGGCGGAGTAGGGTTCCCAACCTTTTGTTGGGTGAGGACGAGTTCATGGGCTCTCTAATTCTCTCTCCTCTCTTGCTCCTTTTCCTTCTTGGTTTCATCAACCCAGTTCAGACCCAGGTAGCTGGGGTCTCTCCTGTTACATCCCCTTTCCAAGGCTTGTGAACACTTTTTAGTCCTCAACCTACATGGTGCTGGAGTGTTAGGGAGTAGAAGAAAAGTCGTGGATTGGAAATGGCACTCTTCTTTAACAGGGAGTGATTATGCAGTGAAGTGGGCCTGTGGGTGGTGCCACTAGCGAATAGGAATGCCACTTTGGGCAAGGTGGCACTGACACTAGTTGTAGGGTCATTCCAGAGAACCAGGTGATGGCACTCTTGGTGCTGGCTTGTTCCAGGAAATCAAGAATGAAAATTTTAAGGTCTCCTTTTCAAGAATGACTTCGGGTTTGTTCTAGAGAATGTATAGTGGCTCTTTATAACAAGGTTTTTTTTTTTTTTTTTTTTTTTGTGGGGGGGGGGGTGTAATAGAGCATGAGAATTGTAAGGTCTCTTGAGAGAACTGCTTGTGATTTGTTTAAAGAATGCTGGGGTTTATTCATAGGGAATGGGTTTTGGTTGTTTTTAAAGATTAGGTTTCTTTATTCAGAAGAACATAGGGTTGTTTTTCAAAAAGAACAGGTTTGCTTGTTCCAAAGAACCTAAGGTTGTTCAAAAAGAATGGGTTTGCTTGTTCCGAAGAATGAAGGGTTACTCTAAAAGAATGGTGTTTCTTCTGGAGAACATAAGCATGTTAGTAAAGAATGGATTTGGTTCCAAAAATAATGGGTTTGATTTACTCGCTCACGGACGAAACTGGCTATAGCGTAAGGTTAAAGGTGTTCTGAAAATCGTTGGGTTTGTATTCAAAGAACTTAAGAGTTTCTGCACTTGGGGTGTGGGCTTGTTCTGTAGAATCTAGCATGGGGTTTTTAAGGTTTTGTTGGAGCCCTCAATAGCGGGTAGGGTTAGAGCAACTGAGCCGTGTGTGGTAACACAGAATTTTGGTAAATAGTTAGCATAAGTCTTAATGGAGTTTAGTTTGGTGACACTTGGGAGGGGCGCAGAATGGTAAAGGCTTATGCGAGAATGATGTGGGCTATTTGTTAAGTACATCCACATGTACTTGAAATAAGTAGGCTTACAAGAAAATTAAAAGCGAGTTGGATGCAGTTTGAAGAGTTGCCAATAAATGATAAGTGGAACTAGGAACATTTTCCCCTCAAAATTTTTTTAAACTGTATGACACCAAATCTTGAACATACATGTATGCTATCCGGATTTGACCACAAAGCTATGTTTAAACATGTGTGTTACCTGTCCACAAGGGGTTAATACTGATCCTAAAACATATTTTGTAATTTTCATTTAGTTTAAAAGATTCATTTACTTATATTTTAGATTATCCATAGTGAATTGCTTCTCGAAATATGTTAAAGCTTATGGAAAACATTAAGATTGCCATAGTTTATGTACTCACATATACAGTCATGTGAAAAATGTTCATACAAAAATCATAAGTGCAAAAAATGCCTTACACTTTTTTTTAATTGAAAACTAAGAAATCTAACATTATTTATAAAACAACATTTTGAATTGTGCATATTGGTACTATATATAGTTTTTCAAAACATGTTGCATCAAAGTGTATAAGAATAGTACATATATAGTGTACATACTGTCTTAAGGACAGCATGGATTAATGTCATTGAACAGACCAAACCATGTTAACGTACAGTAATTGTGTAATCATACCTTGAAAACTGATGTAAATTATAGTGAAAACCCATTTGGTTGTGGCATAGTTGGACAATTTAGCTTGAGTCTGAATCTTTATTTCCATTGGTAACATAAAACAGTAGCACCTCAGTGGCGTGGTTGGTTTGGTCTTGACCTACCACTTCGGTGGCTGCGAGTTCAATTCTCGGGCATTCCGTTGAGGGGTCAGAGATATGTATTTCTGGTGATAGAATTTCACTCTACGTGGTTCAGAAGTCATGTTCCATGCAATGAAAAAACACCATATAAACAAACAAACAAACATAAAACAGTCATGCTACAAATTCATGAAGTCTGGAGGCAGTAGGTGGAAGTGATAAAGGTTTAGGAGTAGTATAAGATACCATAGCAGCCAGGAGCTGATGAGGAAAAGTGCATGAAGGTGATAAGGCATGCTTTTCAAAGATCAGACTTGGGTTGGAGGCTATATATTCTGAGTCTGTGCCTTTCTGACCAATTTTGTGTTTGACAAATTATATTTCTGAATTCCCGTAAGGAAGTTAATTTGAGCAATTCTGGACGATTGTATGAAGCACTGGTTAGGTTAGAAAAACCAATTAATCATGAACGTGCATTCACCCTGTTTGTTATGTTTGACCAATAGTTTTTTTTATGTTTTGCTTACCTTATTACTTATTGACCTTGTGCAAAGGGCCTCCATTACTTCGTAAACTCAAAGTTAAAGTTGAGATAATTACTAGATGGAAGCGTAAAGCAGACTAAGGGAACAAATGAGTTACTTAAGTAAATGTAAATTTAGAAATTACAGTGGTTTAAATAAATGGGCTTAATTACAAAGAAATTCAGCAAACCCTTCCTGGAGGGCAAGAATACAGGACTTGTGAAATGGAACAAAGTTCTTAAATGGCAAGACACCTTAACAAACACCTCGGGAATATGGAGAGATGCCAAGATTAATGCTGTGAAACATGCATAGAGTAGAAAAGGTTTTAAATGGCGTATGTTAGCTGAAGGCTATGGGATGGACTTATTATTTAGTGATGCAACTAAGCAGTTTATAGCACTTCAAAATGGCATCTGGGTCATGTAGTCAGTCAATGTCAAAGCTCACTTCAAGTAAGGTTTTACGTTATTCGAAGTTTTAACTAATGACGAGAAGGCATGAGGTAAAAGCTTACTTGTTCAAGGGGATTGAATCAAGATTTAAGAGCAAGGGAGATTGGATAGAGAGAAACTTAGTAAGAAGTAATTAAGGATGTGACAAAGGACTCACAACTTGGAGGCTGAAATTGGGTTCAGGCACCTCTTACTGTGTTAATTAATCTAGCACCGAACTAGAGGAAGGCTGCAGGCTCAAAGATATGGAAGAGTGAGGTTGCCATCATTCAAGCAGTTCTAAGTCCATGGGACCTATGACATGGTCTTTTGTCTCCAGAGGGTGAGGGGACGGCTTGTTAGACGTCCATTAAGGTTGTGTTAGGGAGCTAAGGTCGTCTCTCTCCAGCTGACAGCCTCACATACCCCCACTTACCTGGACTGTGGTACTAGTTGCCAGCTAGAGTTTATTTAATAGAATTCGACTTCTGCAGTACAAAAGTGGGGAAAAGGGCAAATTAGGGTGTTCTGAAATTAACTATCTAGGACCCTTCAGGTCATGGTAAAATCAAAGCAAGATAAACTAAATGTCTGGTTCTTTCCCAAAGTGGGAAGACCTATTATTTAATGTAGAGTGCCTAAGAATATTTATTACAGCACTTAAAACCATGCTATCTTTTGCATTTTTAATGTTGCTACCCATTTGTTTACTAGTACAGCCTAAATATCTACACACCTGAGCAAGCCCATTTACAGCCTGCATATCATCACAGCAAAGTATATCCTTAAGATCAGTTCACACGCACCAACTCACAAAGCAAATATGGTTATTACCTGTGTTTTACTGGACATTTGACAGTGTCACAACACTTGTTTAGCAATGGGATAGCAGTACTATATGTTATGTGTTTTTGTATTGATATCTCTTACTACATTTCCAGCAGAATATGGTTATTTAACTGAGATCTGGTTTTTTTGTTTAAGAGTATTTTGAGAATCACCTTTGAAATCACCTTTGAATGTCCTTTAGTATTTGAAAGTATATAGTATTTTATTGAATGTCAGCTTAATGATGGTATACCTTTGCATGACACATTTTTTTGGTTGATACAATGCTTATGGGATTATAACTTTTTTTTTACCATTGTCAGATATGAATAAAATATGAAAAAGCTTTAATGTAGTATTTAGAAATATGGAAACTTATCAGTGATATTGAAGAGCATAGTTTAGAATTTTGCTTGCTTTTGGGTCTGTCATAAACACAGTATAACTCAAATTTTCAATCTTTTCAGACAGGCTATCACAGTTAGCACCGTTGTGTCGGAACTTACTAAACATTGGGTGTGCCAAGTTGAAGCAGCCCCCCTTTTAGAACAGCTGGAATAGGGAAGGGCTGCTCCTCCCATAATTTGTGTGATCAACATCCTCAAATGTGAGTACTGTTCTCCATTTTGTTGTTATTGTTGCAGAGGTTTATGTAAAGAGAATGCTGCAGTTGCATTTTTTTGGCTTATGTATTACAGTAGTACCTCGAGATACGAAATTAATCCGTTCCGAGGCGCCTTTCGTATCATGAGTTTTTCGTATCTTGGACCACATTTTAACCCTCCAAAAACACCCCAGTAAATTTCATAATAAAGCTAAATTGACCTATAAACAATGAAATACTACAACAATTTGGACCATTCAATACCTAACTTAAGAATAAAAATGCAAAACCTGTAAATAAAGTGTATATTAGTGTACAAGAAATATTATTACTGTAACGTAAAATGTGGAAGCTTACCTTTCGTGTCCGAGCTGGCAGCCTCCCCATGACGCACCACCGAATGGATGCCAGTTTGTTTACGAAATTTCTCGAACCAGCCATTCAAAGCCTTGAACTCTGGGGTTTGCATTGAAGTCCCTTCCCCTCCGTCGTCTTCCGCCTGCGCAATCAAATCGCCGAAAATAGCGCTGGCCTTGTGGGCGATTGCTGTCTCCGTTACCGTATCGCCAGCGATTTCTTTGTCTTTTATCCAGACGAGGAGTAGCCGTTCCATCTTGTCGTGCACGTGGGTCCTCTTGCTGGACAAAATAGTGATGCCCTTCGACGGTGTAGCTGCTTTGATGGCATCCTTCTGTTTAAGGATGGTGCCTATTGTCGACGGATTGCGGCCGTATTCCTTTGCGATCACACTCAATCGCATACCAGCTTCGTATTCTTGATGATCTCCATCTTTGTCTCCAAAGAGAGCGTGCGCTTCTTTCCGTGAATTTCAACTTTCTTGGGACCCATGACTACGTTATCTTGTACGTAATTTACGTATAAGTAACACAATAAAGTTTCCGCACAACACGATAATAGTATACTGCAACGAAATCACTAACGAATTTATGTTTCTAAAAGAAATCGTTGGATCGAACGAATGCCGTGTGCGTACGATAGAGATGTTGGTACGAAGAGGCCAAGATAGGTATGCCACCATGTATACGTATAAGATGCATGATGGGAGGGATGCTGTCCAATAGGAGAGAAGGATTTCATGGTCGTGACTAGCATCAGGAACCAATGGGAGAGCAGGAGGATGGTGGCGAGTCTACTAGTACTAAGATGGCGGCGCGCAGTTAGTTTCAAAATTGTTATCCGGGCGAATCTCGGACTTTCAGAAACCTTTCGTATCTTGAAAACTTTTCGTATGTAGAGCAGTAAAAATTTTCGCATTGGCTTTCGTATCTCGAGTTTTTCGTAAGTTGAGCCTTTCGTATCTCGAGGTACTACTGTATATTTAGAATGCTTGTCTTCCTTAAGAACTGTGTGGGGCATTTTTAAACGTTGCTATCTTGCTTTTTATTTTCTTCTCCATCCGCTCTTTTGCCAAATGTTTGTCAAACTACCAGAGTAGGGTGGGGTGGGGGAATACCGACCTATTAGTTGAAAGAATTGCATAAAAATTCCATTTTGTACCTGAGAGAGTGCACGCTCTGCTCAAAACAAACTACACAACATGGCCCACATATGGTACACTCATAAATCCTCAACTCAAAGAATAAGTCTCATAAATCCTCAACTCGGAAAATAAGTGTCATATACAGGGAGTCCCCAACTTACGAAGGGGGTTCCGTTCTTAAGAAGCGTCTTAAGCCGAAAATCCTAAGAAAACCTTACTTTTAATAAGCCTTGGGTATATTAAAAACTACGTAAACTGCATTTTCATACAATCAACTTACCTGTCAGATATATACATAGCTAAGACTCCGTCGTCCCCGACAGAAATTCAAATTTCGCGCCACTCGCTACAGGTAGGTCAGGTGATCTACCTGCCTGCCCTGGGCGGCAGGACTAGGAACCATCCCCGTTTTCTATCATATTTTCTCTGTCGCCGGTGGTATCAACATTGTTGCTATTACCTCCTGACTTAGATTCTTATTTCATCCTTTGATCATCGTTTCTCGGCTTTTTGGTGACGTATCTGGATCGTGTTTTTGGCATTCGCTACTGTGGACTGTTTTTTGGAATTGCTTTTTGGATTTTTCTCAGTATGTCTGATTCAAATGTGAGTGTGAGAATGTGTGTGAATGTAGGCTGCAGGGTGAGGATACCGAAAGCTTCGGTTGATCCTCACACTGTATGTCGTAAATGTAGGGGGTTTCAGTGTTCTGCTAATAATACTTGTAATGAATGCGAGGGATTAAATGCAGAAGAGTGGAAGACTTTAACTTCTTATTTGAAGAAGTTAGAGAGGGATAGGGTTAGACGTCTGAAAGGTGTGAGTTCAAGGCCCATATTTGAGCCTTTTTACTGATAATTATTCTAATCCTAATGATTTAGATTCTCCCTATGTGTCTAATTCACAAAGTGTACTTTCGGAATCGGCCTCGGAAATCGCCGATCTGAAAGCTACGATTCGAGACATGAAGTCCAAAATGGCAGACTTACAAGGTAAGGCTAGTGAAAGTGAGCATTACAGTGAAGTGAGTTCTCCCAGTGTTGTGGAGGGGGCGTTTGATCGTCCCTGCGACGCTCCCAGGCCTAGACCTCTTCCAAGCTCCCATGCCCAGAGGAGAAGGAAAGTCGAAAGCCTTAAGGAGGTCGTGGGGAATCCCCAACGGTCAGACGTCCCTTCAGCAAGCTCTGTTTCGTGGCAGGCTGCTCAAGGGCGCTTTAGAAAAAGCGTCCTTCGTGAGTGTTTCTCATCCTCCCTCCCTCTCCCTCACCTAAACTAGGGTGGGGGAAAGGAGTCGGATTTATCGAGGCCTCTGAAGCGTCATTTGAAAGAACCCGAAATTGATTCGAGCCCAGAGCGTTTCTCAGATGACGCTCCCTCTTCTATTAAGAAGGCGAAGGTGGCGTCAGCGTCACCCGACGAGGACGCAGAAGTACCCTTTCCTACTTCTCCCCCGATTGATGACGAAAGGCGTCATGCAGTTGACGTGGGAGAAGCTTCAAGGAAAATTATTTTGGCAGTACAAGAACAACTGGCCCCTCTGGTGGGAGTTTTAGCGCCTCGTAGGAAGGACGTTGCGCTTCCAATCAAGAAGTCTCGTCCTCTCTCCCCTGCTAAGCGAGAAGCTTCATGCAGACGTGAAGCTTCTAAACATATTACAGAAGCTTCGGGTTCGAGAGCGAGATCGGTAGCTTACGAAAGATACGTAACACCAGAGAGACGTGAGACGTCTTTTAGACATGAAGCGTCTTTGAAAGCTGTTGGTAGACGTGAAGCTCCAACCAATGTTTTGGCGCCAGTTAGGACGCCTTTTGAGAGCGGAGCGTCTTCCAGGCGCGAGGCGTCATCCGGACGTCAGCAGCCAAGTAAGCGGGAGGCGTCAGCCAGGACGCTTGGCGGACGAGGAGCGTCATCCAAGCGGGAAGCGTCTTCTATTTATGGAGAGAAGCCTGAGCTTTTGGCGCCTTCCAGGGCTATTAAAGCGGGGAAGAGGAAGGAATATCATTCCCTTAGCCCCTCTCCTATTAGGAGTTTGTCTCCTCCAGAGGAAGAACGTACAGAGTTGGGAGCGGAGACTCATTTAGATCCCGAGTTGGAAGTTAACTCGGATGAAGAATATCAAGGAAGAGAAGGACTGTCGAACTATAAAGTTTTGACTGCCTTGCTTCTAGAGGAGTATGGAGACGAATTGACTCCTGCCGCTCCTCCTTCTCCGCGCGCTCTGTTTTCGAGTGCTAAGACGAAGAAGTCTTCGTCTTTTCTCAAAATGAAGCCCACCATTTCAATGAAGAGGGCTCTACAATCCTTAGACTCTTGGATGAAGTCTAAGAAGGACTTAGTAAGAACGGTCTTCTGCATGCCTCCAGCGAGACTAGCTGGTAAAAGAGGCATTTGGTATCAGACGGGAGAGAATATGGGTATTGCTCTCCCGTCTACGTCAGAAGCAGACTTTTCGACCTTAGTTGACGCTTCACGTCGACAAGGTCTCAACTCGGCACGGATTACGTGGGGCATTTCTGAACTGGACCATCTCCTCAAGGGACTCTTTCATGTATGTATTGGAAGTTTTCAACTTCTTAGATTGGTCCCTTGGGGTGATGTCCAAGAAAGCCCATGATTCGGAAGGAATCGAACCGGAAGCCCTTTTGTGCATATTGTCTTGTATAGACAAAGCGGTGCAGGATGGCTCGTTTGAAATCTCCTCTTTGTTTGGAGCAGGTCTTCTAAAGAAGAGGACGGTATATGGTGCCTTTTTAACCAAGGCAGTCTCCCACGCTCAGAGGGCAGCGCTGCTGTATTCGCCTTTGTCTGACTTTTTGTTCCCTTCTCAGTTGGTGAAGGACATTGCTCATTCATTAACTGAGAAGGCGACTCAGGACCTTCTGACGCAGTCAGCAAGGAAGAAGAAGCCTGCTTCTACAACTGACAAGAAAGGACCGAGTACATCGGTTCAGCCCTTTCGAGGTGGCCCTACCTCCAGACCTCCCGCAAGAAGGAAGGCTCCTGAGAAGAGATGTAGGTCTGCCTTTCGTCCCTTTAAAAAGGGAAAGTGAAGCTTCTCTCCTCCAAGCACCAGTAGGTGACAGGCTCCTGGGATTTGTGGAGGCCTGGACACTTATAAACGCAGACGCGTCATCGTTGGCTATAATAAGGAAGGGATATCGTATCCCTTTCCTGAACACTCCTCCCCTAACGTCAATACCAAGGGAACTAACAGCCAAGTACAAGGATCCTATGCTGAGGGATACTCTTCGATCGATGGTGGAACAAATGTGGACATAAAGAGAGCGATAGAACTAGTACCGGATCAAAACTCCCCCCCCGGGGTTTTACAATCGCCTTTTTCTGGTTGCGAAAGCCTCGGAGGCTGGAGACCAGTACTGGACGTCAGCTCTCTGAACAAATTTGTTTGGAAGGAGAAGTTCTCGATGGAGACTTCTGCTTCAGTCCTTGCGTCATTGCGACAAGGAGATTGGATGGTGTCTAGATCTCCAGGACGCCTACTTTCACGTCCCGATCCACCCTTCATCGAAGAAGTACCTCCGTTTCATGACGGGGGGAAGGATCTTTCAGTTCAGAGCCTTGTGTTTCGGCCTGTCCACAGCTCCTCAGGTCTTCACAAGCCTGATGAAGAATGTGGTGAGGTTTCTTCACCTCAAAGGAGTAAATATCTCTGTATCTGGACGACTGGCTCATCAGGGCCAGATCAGAGAGACAGTGCTTGGAGGACCTGACGTTAACTTTAGATCTGATCAAAGCGTTGGGATTGCTCGTGAACCTCGAGAAGTCGCAGCTGACCCCCAGACAGGACTTAGTCTATCTGGGGATTCGGATGGATTCTCGGGGTTTTCGAGTATTTCCTTCGCAAGAGAGAATCGCAAAAGGTTTGCAGATAGTCTCTCTCTTCTTAAGGAAGGAACATACGTCGGCGAGGGAATGGTTGAGCCTGCTAGGGACCCTTTCCTCGCTCGAACAGTTCTTCCCGCTAGGAAGACTTCATTTACGTCCGCTTCAATTCTTCCTCAAGAAGTCTTGGAGTTGGAAAACTGGACAACTGTCGGACGCCTTTCCCATTCCAGTGGAGATAAGATCTCACCTGGAATGGTGGTTGCCCCCTCTGGAAGAGAACAAAGGGATCTCTCTAAGGACACAGAACCCAGACCTAGTGTTGTACTCCGGACGCGTCGGAGAAAGGTTGGGGAGCAACATTAGGCTCGAAGGAGGTGTCAGGCACCTGGGAACCAGCGCAGGTGACTTGGCACATAAACTGCAAAGAGCTCTTCGCCGTGCATCTGGCTTTGAAGAGTCTAGAACCTCTGGTGTCGAACAAAGTAGTGCAAGTAAACGTGGACACCACCACCGCATTGGCCTACATTCGAAAACAGGGAGGGACTCACTCCTCGTTCCTTTACGAACTGACGAGAGACCTTTTGCTTTGGACGTCTCACAGGAACATCTCCCTTCTGACAAGGTTCGTGCAGGGAGTAAAGAATGTGAGGGCGGACAGAACTCAGCAGGAGGAACCAGGTCCTTCATACAGAGTGGACCCTACACGAGGAGGTTGTGTCAAGATCTCTGGTCGCTGTGGGGACACCTCATGTGGATCTTTTCGCCACATTCATTTCCAAAAGGCTGGCAGTCTTTTGCTCGGTCGTGGAAGATCCAAGAGCTCTTATGGTAGACGCCTTCCTGCTAGACTGGTCTCGCGTAGACGTATATGCTTTTCCTCCATTCAAAATCCTGGGATTAGTACTAAAAAAGTTTGTGGCGTCAAAGGAGACGAGGATGACATTGATAGCCACCTTTTGGCCGGCCCAAGATTGGTTCACGGAGGTGGTAGAGTGGATCGTAGACTTTCCAAGATCCCTACCAAGAAGGATGGATCTTCTCAGACAACCACACTTCAAGAGGTATCATCAAAACCTCCCCGCTCTCGCTCTGACTGCCTTTCGACTATCGAAAGACTCGTCAGAGCGAGAGGGTTTTCTCGCAAAGTTGCAAGCGCGATCGCGAGAGCACGCAGAACCTCCACTACGAAAGTATATCAATCGAAGTGGGAAGTTTTTAGAAGGTGGTGTAGAACCTGAAGAAGTTGTCCTCCTCCACTTAACCTCTATAGCGGAAATTGCTGATTTCCTTCTATTCCTGAGAGAGCAATCTCATCTAGCTGTATCCACAATAAAGGGATACAGAAGTATGCTCTCGGCTGTCTTCAGGAATAGAGGATTAGATCTGGCAGATAATAAAGATCTCCACGATCTCATAAGGTCCTTTGAGACTTCAAAGTCGAAGGAACCGGTCCCTCCGAACTGGAACCTAGACGTGGTCCTCAAGTTTCTTTCATCTGAAAGATTCGAACCTCCTCATCTGGCTTCGTTTCGAGACATCACCAGAAAATGCCTATTCCTATTATCTTTAGCTACGGCAAAGAGAGTTAGTGAATTACATGCTCTGCAAGATAAAGTAGGTTTCAAGGGAGACTCGGCTATTTGCTCGTTTAAGACCCTGTTTTTAGCTAAGAATGAGAATCCCTCGAATCCCTGGCCTAAGTCATTCGAAGTCAAAGGCATATCGAGTCTCGTAGGAAGAGAAGCAGAAAGATCTCTATGCCCTGTAAGAGCTCTAAAGTTCTACATTCAGAGAAAGCATCAGATGGGAGGCTCTAGACAAGGTCTTTGGTGCGCGGTAAAAGACCCCACAAGACTGATGTCCAAGAATGCGCTGGCATTCTTTGTGAGGAACGTCATTACAGACGCGCATAAGGTCTGTTCTGACGAACAGTTACGACTGTTGAAAGTTAAAGCTCATGAAGTGAGAGCAGTAGCGACGTCTCTCTCGTTTGATAAGAATATGTCGCTTAAAAACATCATAGATACGACATTTTGGAGATGCAACTCAGTATTTGCATCTCATTACTTGAAAGACGTTCGTGTGACATATGAGAAGTGTTTTTCTCTAGGTCCGTTCGTATCGGCGGATACGATTCTGGGTACGGGAGCCGACACCAATCCTTAAAAAGTATATACTTTTCTTCTTTTTAGATATGGTCTGGAGTCTCTTCGAACAATGGAGGACTTGGTTTAGCACGGGCGGCCGTCTATGTTGTTCAGTAAGAGAATCTTGTCATATCTAATTAGATGAGTATAATTTTTTTTGTAAAAGAAATTATGTTATGTTGTGCGTAGTGGTTTTTGAGTTACGGTTGTTGTGAAGAGTTCGGGGATAACTCGGAACAATCCTTAGTGCTAACATATGGTTAGGATCAGGTGGTCGGGATTGGTTGTGTGCTCCTTCATAAGGTGTATTGTCATATAAGTGGATCAGCACCCATTGACAAAGTCCTTTCAGGCTCTGCCGAGTAAGCGGATAAGACCCCATCGGCAGACCCACAAGAACTCTTGGCCATAGATCATATATCTCGCTAAAGTTTCTTGAGGTGATGCAGACTACTGGGCAAACACCCACGAAGTCTACCACCTATCAGGTAGGAACCAAGGTTTTATTTATACCTACAACATATGTTGTTTACCTGTCTATTCCATATAGTAGCTGTCTCTTACCCTCCACCGAAGGGTGCCAATCAGCTATGTATATATCTGACAGGTAAGTTGATTGTATGAAAATGATATTGTTATGTTACAATAAAGTTTCATACATACTTACCTGGCAGACATATACAATTAAAGGCCCACCCAGCCTCCCCGCAGGAGACAGGTGGAAGAGAGAAAATATGATAGAAAACGGGGATGGTTCCTAGTCCTGCCGCCCAGGGCAGGCAGGTAGATCACCTACCTTACCGTAGCGAGTTGGCGCGAAATTTGAATTTCTGTCGGGGACGACGGAGTCTTAGCTATGTATATATCTGCCAGGTAAGTATGTATGAAACTTTATTGTAACATAACAATATCATTTTTCATAAAGAAACCTTCAAGTATTGATTATTTTACATTTTTGGAGTCATATTTCTTCCGTTAGATTGGTGTCATAACCCTGGAACGTGTCGTAATCCTGGAAACAATTTCTGATGAATATAATTGGAAAGTCCTGTAACCTCAGAATGTTGCAAGCTGTACTCCTGACATGGTGAAACACTGACTGGGTGGTGGGGGAACCCCCCAAAACCAAATTTTCTGTTTTTAGTATAATGACACTAATGTGCAGGCTTCCAAGAAAGCAGAGGCTAGATCAGGCTTATGACATTAGACATATGAATAGGTAAAGTTGAACCCACCCAATAAAAATTTCCTGGCTTTAGCATAGTGACACTGATATTGCATCATAATTCACTAAATATCCTCTTCAACTTTTCACAGAAGAGCACTGTTCCACTTTTTGTTATATTATGTATTTCAAAAATATTCAAAACTTCAAAAATATTTCTAAATATTCAAAATTTCAAGTATCTGTGTTGTTGGTCGATGTTTCTCCGCATGTGTACGGTCAGTAGTTCCCCTCACTATTTGTCTATTTATTTATTTATTTATTTTTTTATGCCATGGCAGCCACTTTGAAAGGACACTTCATTTCACTTGATAACATGTCAATATGGCTAAATATCGTAATGAAACTTAACTAGAAACAATCGCCATATTCACAGACGTGAGACACCATATGAGAACTGTGAAAAATTACAACAGACATCCAAAAAATCAATTTTCTGACCTGATAAACATAGACGTCATGATGGCGTAAATCTGTTGCTTTCATGTTGTTCACCGAGATGGTTGCTGTGTTGGTGGTGGGTTTCGGCGCGAAATTTGAAATAGTTTTCGTACCAGAGCATTGGGTCTGTGTTCACCTACCTCACCCTACAATTCTTGAGCCAGCCATAGGAAAGTGCAGAAAGTTAACAGAATAGGGTTTTTAAACAATGGTATAATGATGATGACAGTTGTTTTTGACTTATTGTAAATATTGTGAGTTTTTATGTATCACAATATTGTAAAGGTAATGATTGTAAATATTGTGAGTTTTTATGTATCACAATATTGTAAAGGTAATGATGTCTTGCCATTGATATTTTCTGAAGTACAACATGTCCATAATAACATTGGTATCTGGAAATTTTTATATCTGGTTTATGGGTAATGGGGGGTTGTTTACCAGGGTAGAAACAAATTTTTTTCTCATTCTACGAATATGTTCAGGTTTTTTTTTTTTTTTTTTTTTTTTTTTTTTTTTTTTTTTTTTTTTTTTTTTTTTTTTTTTTTAATGAGATAATGTTGGGGTGTGTCTTATTTTGAACTGCATTAATGAAGCTTAGAGTATTGTTTTCTCTCATTCTCATGGATATGTTCATGTTCTATGTTTTATGAATATTATAGTTTTAATCATAAGAGTAATGAAGACGGGGTGTTATTTTGAATTAAGATAATGAACCCCTTTTGTTTTATTGCAGTCTAAGGAACATGTTTACAGCATTTTTTTTCTATGAATATTTTAGTTTTACCATAGGGTAATGGAGGGTGGTTGTTATTTTGAACTATGATAATGGAACTTAGACTATTGTTTTGTCTTGTTCTATGGAATGTGTTCATCTTTTTTCATATGAATATTTCATTTTATCATGAGAGGATGTGTGGGGGGGAGGCGCATTTACATATTTAATTTACCAAGTAATTACTTATAGCTGAAAGCTTCCTACCATGGCAGTCAAAAAATTAAATTTTGTATAGGCAGCTTACCCAGTAATTAAATACAGTAGTGCCTCAGGATAGGAAATTAATCTGTTCCGAAGCGGCCTTCGTAACCTGATTTTTTCGTACCTTGGACCACATTTTACATGTAAATTCCCTAATTCGTTCCAAGCCCTACAAAAACACTCCAGTAAATTTTATAATAAAGCTAAATTGACCAATAAACAATGAAATACAATAATTTGGACCATTCAATACGTAACATACGCTACATATACTACAATATGCACCTGTAAATAAAGTGTATTAGTGTACATGGTAAAAGAAATACTGTACGTACATGTAGTAAAATTGATACCCTACCTTTCGAGTGAGGCGATCTCTGAAAGTGGCGACAGAGGAGGAGGACAAATGGCAGAAAACATGAACACTAAACTTTAGGAAACACATTAACAAATGGCAGAAAACATTAACACTCAACTTTACGAAAAACTTAAAATTAAATTTTTTTTTTTTTTTTTTTATATATACTTTACGTTTATTACAAAATTTCAATTTCTTCCACTTTCAACTTTCTGTTCTTTTCTTATCATTTGTTTGCTTACTCCTACTAAAGGCCTCTTTAAAAAATAACTATCCAAGGGAGATTGCTTCTGCCTACTTTTCCCAATGTTCCTGAAACGACCTGTGTAAGCCTTTCCAGGGTGTCTCTTTTCTACAAATGATTGCACTTTATGAAAAGCAGCTAGAGCATCCTTAATTTCTGCCATTGTCTTAGGGTCGTCGTCCTCCTCCTCGCTGCTGGAGAACTCTTCTTGAACGAGGTTATGTTCCATGGCCTCCAACTCCTTCAGGTCATCTGTTGTAAGCTCCTCTTGGTGCTCCTCGAGAAGGTCATTGATGTCGTCCTCGTCGACGACCAGCCCCATGGACTTGCCGAGAGCAATGATCTCGTCAAGATCTGATTGCAAAACAGTTTCAGGATCATCAACTGCTTCTGAATCTGCATCAGCTTCACCCACGTCGAATCCCTAGAAGTCTCGGGCGGATACGGCATCAGGCCAGAGTTTCCTCCAGGAAGAATTCAAGGTTCACCTAGAAACCTCCTGGCCAAGCTTGATCGATGAGTCGGATACATATGATGATATCGAAATGCTCCTTCCAAAATTCACGCAAGGTGAGGTTTGTGGTATTGGTGATGTCGAAACATCTCTTGAAAAGATGTTTCGTATACAGCTTCTTGAAGTTCGATATCACTTGCTGGTCCATGGGCTGGAGGCGAGGGGTGGTGTTAGGCGGAAGATAAAGAACCTTGATGAAAGAATACTCCGCTAGGATATCTTCCTTGAGGCCAGGTGGTTGAGCAGGGGCATTGTCCAACAACAGCAGCCATTTCAGAGGGAGGCGCTTCTCTTCCAAGAATTTCTTCACTGTCGGGCCGAAACAGATTTACCCACTCAGTGAACAAAAGTCTTGTTATCCAGGCTTTTGCATTAGCCCTCCACATCACTGGAAGCTTCTCCTTTAGCACTTTGTGGGCCTTGAAGGCTCAAGGAGTCTCCGAATGATAGACAAGTAGGGGCTTGACTTTACAATCCCCACTGGCGTTGGAACATAGTGCGAGCGTAAGCCTGTCTTTCATAGGCTTATGCCCGGGTAGCTGCTTCTCTTCCTCCCTGATGTACGTCCGACGAGGCATTTTTTTTTTTTTTTTTTCCAAAAAAGGCCAGTCTCGTCACAGTTGAAGACTTGCTGAGAACTGTAGCCTTTGTTAATCGTCATCTCGTCGAACGTCTTAATAAAGGCTTCGGCCGCTTTTGTGCCCGAGCTGGCAGCCTCCCCATACCGCACCACCGAATGGATACTAGTCAGTTTCCGGAATTTATCAAACCACCCACGAGAAGCCTTGAAGTCGGGTTGGCGTCGATGTCCTTTCTCCTCCGTTGTCTTCGGCTTGGACAATCAGATCACCGAAATAGGCTGGCCTTGTGGCAGATTGCCATCTCAGTTATCTTATTGCCAGTGATTTCTTTGTCTGTTATCCATACAAGAAGCAGCCTCTCCATCTCATCATGCACGTGGCTCCTCTTGTTGGACAAAATAGTCATGCCCTTTGAAGGTGTAGCTGCTTTGATAGCTTCCTTCTGTTTCGGTCTGACGTTGACACCGAGTAGTTACGAGGATACTTAACTCCTCTTGCAAAGTGGCATCACCTGATGGAGATCAACATCTCATTGTACCTGGATGACTGGCTTCTTCATTCACCCTCAAAGGCACAGTGTATGGAGGACTTGAGGAAACTTCTTTTGACCCAAGAGCTGGGAATTTTAATAAATGTCCAGAAATTGCAGCTTATCCCGACACAGGATTCTGTTTTTGGGCATGATTCTAGATCTAAAGTCCTGCTCAGCACTACAGTGGATGAACCTTCTGGGAATGCCAGTATCAGTGGAGACCTTTGTAAAAGTAGGCAGTCTTCAGTTTTACCTGAAAGTGGTATGATCCAGGAAGACTTAGCAGAACTCTTTCATCTTCCCCATTTCCTAGGAAATGAAAGCTGACCTTCAGGTTGGTTGTCTATTTCAGGAAGGGTAGTCACTCCGACCTCAGAACCCAGAGCAGATATTTTATTTAGATGCATCTGATGGGTAGCCATCCTAGAAACTCAAAAGGTAGCAAGTGAACGGAGGATAAGAAAGCCCTTCACACCAGAGTGAAAGAATTGTTAGTGATCTTTCTAGGACTGTAACATTTCACTAGTCAGGTGTCCGGAAAGATAATAGCAGTGTTTGCAGACAACACAACAGCCCTGTCTTTATATCTGCAAACAGGGAGGTACTCACTCCTTCATTCTATCAAACAGCGAGGGAGCTTCATCTCTGGACAGAACGACAGCAAGTGAAATCCTCATTCATTTTGTACAGGGAAGATTAAATGTCCTCTCGACGAATTAAGCAGAGAAAATCAAGTCCTTTCAACAGAGTGGACGTTAGACCTCAAGTATGCAAGAGTCTTTAGAGACTTTGGGAACAACCAACAGTGGATCTTTTTGCAACAACAAAGAATCACTGACTTCTGATCTTCTGTCTCCAGTCCCGGATCCTATAGCATGAGCGACGGATACCATGCTACTCGACTGGACAGGATTAGACCTTTGTGCTTTCCCTCCATTCATCATGATAATGGAGGTGATAAACAAATTCACCACGCTCCAGTGTCTCTTCATGACTAGATGCCCCATTCTCGCAGGGGAAGAAATGGTTTCCAGACCTTCTTCATCTACTAGTGGCCTTCCCAAGACTTCTTCCTCAAAATAATTCGATACTCAAACAGCCACACCTGTTCAGGGTTTCGACTGTCTGATGACTGGTCAGAGTGAAAGGTTTTCACAGCAAGCTGCAGAAGCCATTGCTAGATTGACTCTCTTCTACCAGCAGGCTCTTACCAGTCAAAGTGGGCGGTATTCAGAAGTTGGTGTCGACAATATAACATCTCTTCTGTGAGACTTTTATAACCCAAATTGCAGACTCATTTCTGAAGTCCTCCAGAAAGTTAACCCCAATACTATTAATGGGTACAGATCAATGCTGAGCTCTGTTTTCAAACACACAGGTTTGGATATTTGTCTCAACCAGGACTTTAGCAATCTAGTTAGGTTATTTGAAACTTCCAAATTGGATAGTAAAAAGTTAAGTAATTGAATTTGGACGTGGTACTGAAATGGCTCTAGGGTAACTCTTTCAAACCCCTCCACTCAGTATCACCCAAGAATCTTGCGACAAAGACCCTCTTACTGGTAGCACTGGTGATGCCCAAGGGTCAGTGGACTATAGGTGATAGACAAAACACTAGGGCTCTCCCAAGGAGAGACTGTCTGTTCCCTTTCTATAGGTTTTTTGCCAGAAACAAGGATGTGAACAAACCTTGGCTGTGTTTGTTCACTATTAGAAACCTGATGGATATCATCAGCCCAGAGGAAGAAGAGTGACTCTTATGTCCAATAAGAGCTCTACACTACTATTTGCAGAGAACTGAAAAGATCAAAGGACCTTCAAATAACTTTTGGTGTTTATGAAATCTCTCCCACCCAATGTCAAAGAATGTCCTTTCCGTCTTTTGAGGAGTCTGATAGTCAAAGCACACGTAACTGCAGGAGGATGTTTTACCTTCTGTTAACACTAAGGCGCCTGCCACTTCTCTTGCCTTTAGACATATGTCTTTAAAAACTATTATGTAGTCTACATTCTGGAAATGTAGGTCAGTGTTTGCGGGGCATTACCTAAACGAAATCAAAAGATTTTGAGAATTGTTCTACTTTTGGTCCTTTGTAGGTGGCTGGCATGATGTTGGGAGACAAAGCATAGGGGGCAGACTTTCCTCCTACTATCCTCTATCCTTGGTTAATGTGATTTATTTTGGAAGCCTGGAGGTACTAGTTACCTGGAGTACCCTCCAGTTTGTCATGATGGGGTGGTATTTGGTTTTGTTTATAGTGTATCTGATGAAGTTGGTTTTTATCTGGGCAAGGGCACCAAGTTTTTTAATCTTCGTCACTCATCCATTGTACCTCCATGACTGCAAAGTTTCCCCACTAAGTAGGGGTGATCATTAGCCAGACTGCCACGCCTGCAGGTTACGGGAGCGCCAACCATACGCAGTATTCATATGCAGCGCTCACTTATCAGGTAGGGTACAATAAGTAATATGAAAATATGTACTTGCAGAATAATATGCATCAAGTCATTACTTTTCTTATTAATGCCTTTAATATAGTAATTGTCCATTGTTCCCTCCTCCCCATGTCCATCATTTCCTCCTCCCCACAGATGAACATGGTAGGCCAACAGATTGTTTCTCTGTAGTTTTGTACTCATTGTTCCTGAAAGTTGGCGGATCCTATTCACCTACACTAGCGATGGTGGCACCACCACAAAATTTGAATTTTTTGACTGCCGTGGTAGGAAGCTTTCAGCTTTATGTAATTACTTGGTCTTTGGTTAATAATTGCCTTGAGTAATCTTGATAATACATCATTCCTTTAGTTCAAACTTTTGTATTTATATTAAGACACCAGTAAATAATTACCTTTAAGTGATTCTCAAGTGTTACACCATCCCTTTAGGCCAAAACTTTGTCATTTGTTTTGCTTTAGGAGCTGAAACTACGTGCAAGTCGCTGGCTAATAATTGGCTTAGAAGTAGTTCTTGAATGCAATACCATTCAATTAAGACAATTCTTTTGCATTCATGTTTGTTCATGGGACATTGGCTTTTCGCAAGCCAATGGTAAATGATTACCTTTAAAGTAATTCTCGGTAAATGATTACCTTTAAAATAATTCTCGAATATTGTCATTCCTTTATCCAAAAACCTTTGCATTTGTTATTTATTGACCAGCATTAGGCTACGTGCAAGTCACCAGTTAATAATTACCTTTAAAGTAATTCTTGAACGTTACATTATACCATTAGCTCATACTTTGCATTTGGATTTTTGTTTATTGACCATAGGCCAGTCGCAAGCAGCCGGTAAATATAATTACCTTGAAGTCATTCGTAAATGTTAAGACATTCTTTTAGGACAAACATTTGCAATTAGGCCAACACATTTTGATTTGTTTACCATGCCTGCGATACTTATAATTTTTCTTTACAGAAAAAGTGTGGAGGTTGAAACGTAGTAAGGAGAAAATTGTGTTAATGTTTGGCTTGGGGGGTGGGCCTTGGGCGGATATGTTCTTGACTGTCGAGTATTGACTACCGGGTTGTTTCTTAGCTCCTAGCCCCCAACTCGCTTAGTGAACTAGAACACAGGTCAATTAAGTCAATTAGTGGGGTACATAATCAGTCACTGGATTCGATTACCTTGAATTCCTGATGATTCTACTAATCTCTTTTTGAGTAATCCAAGATTTGTTTTATTCTTTTATATTAGTCGGATTTGCTTTGATACTTTAAATATGAAAACTACTTGTTGACATAAGTTAATGTTATTTTAGAAGGTAAACGTACATTTACGTTATTTTAAAATATATACATAAGTATCTGAATATGTGAAATGCTATTTCATATAGTTTGTAAATATTTGATTTATTCTTTTATCACTAATTACAAAATAAAACCACAGTGTGTTGCAATATTAGACACTGATTTGCTTTTATACTTTATATAAATTTATCCTTTATTTTAAGAATGTACACATACATTTATGTTATTTTAGATACAAACATGTCTCAATATATGAAATGCTAATGTTTTTCATACAATGTTAGCATGCCTAGATGCCAGAATTTCTTATAAAGGTATATAAATAGTAATCGTTTGCTGTTTGATTATTTTCATAAAGTAATTGGTAACTGAGATTACCAGAGGTGCTGGCATCTCTCCTCTCGCCTTCAGTCTGTCAACTACCACCTCCCAAACCTGACGCCAGTTCTCTCCTACTACCCCTCCTATCTTAGTCATTTGCTACTGTGCCTGGCTCCACGCTTCCTTCCCATGCCTTTGTCAGCATTTTATTTAGATTATCATGAATTTATCAATGTAACGGTGAAGTGTTGTGCTGTGAAGGAGGTGGCTACTTGTCCCTCGATTCTCCTAGACAAAGGTCACTGTCCTCTCTCGCACCGGGGAGAAGGACATACCAGAGGTCCAAGGGGAGGGTGGGGGGTTTATGTACAGGGAGTCTCCTTCTTAGTTGAACCTGCTGTTTGGTCCCAGGTATCAACAGACAGCCGCTGGAAAGGTGTCCTTCTGGATCTAAGATAGAGGAGGTGACTATCTGGCCCATCAGATCTCCTTGACTTGAAGTCATTGTCCTGCTCCTCCACACACCAAGGAGTAGACCTACTGGTCACCGAAGGGAGTCTTAGGGGGTTGCCCCCGGTAATTGGCCCTTTCATTAAACCTGTAGCTATTCCCAGGTATCAGCAGACAGCCACTGAAGAGGCGTCATAATGGATGTTTAGTGAGAATGCCACTGGAAGGGTGTCTTATTTAGTGGTGCTCAGTAGTCACCAGAGTCAGAAGTCATCTTCTGACAAAATAGTTACTTACTATACTTAATTAGTATTAATATTGAATGTTCCATGCTTGCGCCTAGGCGTTTGAAGCATCGTAAGTGACCTCTTGCTTTCACATACAATCTTAATGGGGGAGATTTTGGCTTGTTGTCTGTTGAAGACAAAATTGATCAGAACTGCTCCTGTGTTGGTATATTTGAGCCTCTCAAGTACTTCTTGTCCTGGCAGCATATTCCTGAGATGTATACTGGTATTACACCAGCTCATTCCCAGCCAGTCACAGCGCTCGCACTTAAAATGATGTCATCACTGTGAGTGGAGGTACCAGCCAGTGTTCTCATGCCACTCAGCTTTATTTTCATTATATCACCCATATTTGAAAGAGATTATTATAAAAAAAATAATAAATCCGTAGTAGAATTTCAAAGATTACTACGACAAGCAGTGTTTGGTTTTTAGATTGTATAATCCCAAGAGGCTTAAGAGCATTACTAAATCTTAACAGAAACATTTGATTCTACCTTCAGATGATATCGTACATTGTATTGGATCTGAATATAAGTAATGAAATGATAGATGCTGAGGACAAAGATAGTGATGACAGAGACATAGGGACAGATTTAAACAGAATGTCAGCAAAAAGCTGTATGAAAGTGTAGATACTGAGGACGGAGATTAATGCGATTTTGAGGTTTTTCCATTATGCTCAAGCTCTGTTGAGGACTCCACTGTTATTGGAAACGAGTCCTGTTGTAAAAACTAGCTCAAGTTATCGATTGGTTTGGAAATCACGCACCACACGGGCTTTAACAAAAGTAGAACAGATACCGACATTTCTAGAAGAGGATTTTACAGACCAGGAGGTTCAGCTCCCATCGGTAAAGAACAATGCCAAAGTACTGTCAAGGGGAAGACGAAATGCCCACGTAACCTGGCCCAGAATGTTAGTGAAAATGTGGCAAATGCTAAATTGCACGGATTCACTTACTGATTAAAAATATATGGGAACATTATATATTAGGTTGCTTTCTGGACAGTACTTCAATTTAGTTAGATTAGATTTTCTACTTGGGACTCTTTGTACATGGCTATAAAATCTATTTTTCTTTTCAAAGATGGATGAAATCATGTGTAATGACGTTAAAAACAGTCACTGATATCTTTAGAACATTATGTTATGTTATTTCTTTTGTAAAACTATTTTCCATATAGCAAAATTGACGTGAACGAAACGAAGTGATAAAAGAAAAAACGTCATATCACAACCATAGATATGCATTACCAAATAGATAGTAGACACCTATCACTAGTAGTATCGCATAAACATAGTCCTTAAATTATCATTTTAATATTAAGTTGAAGGTAGTTGAACTATTCCACTTGTTAAAATTTTACAGAAAACATTGGAATCTCACAAATGCTATCAATTTAAAAACAAAAAGAAAAAAAAAAACCGATATCTAACAATGTGAACTAGGCGACCTCACCCTATTGCTTTTGATGTTATGTGCACGGGTATCTAATGTCAATGTGTCATTTATCGGTCTAAGAAACATCCTTCGATGAGCGAGAGAATTATTGCACTGCATTCGGTGCAAGTTCCCTGTTGGAGAGATATAAAGAAAGCTTAATAAACCGGAGAGAATCATACAGAGATGAATAAAATTGTTTAAAGGACGGCAAAGTTTAGAACATGGGCCTGAAGGTGGAATACCTCGAAGCACCACATGAGAGCAAGACAATACAGTAGTGAAAATGTTGCTGAGCAACATTCATTTGTGAACTTTGAATTCTAGTGCCTCGTCACGACATTGCTGAACCAGGGATCATAACTAGCTCAACGCTTATGACTGGTGTCTGATGAATACTTTAGATGGAGAGGAAGAGATTTTTAAATCTACACTTGAAGTCTGATAGTTGTCTAATGAATACGCAAAGGCTAAATTATCTTTGATGGGATTGAGAGATTCAGTTTTAGGCTTACTTTTTTTTATTTTTTTTTTTTTCTTTTTTTTTTTTTATTCGGTGGCCAGTGAATACCACGGATAGGGAGGGAAACGGTTTCAATGATGCATGCATTTTTTTTCTTTCAAAACCTAAAGAATACATTTTATTGGGAGATACTTTACTAACATCGGCCTAATCCTTCCATCACTCCTATAAGCCACCTCCGCTCCGCTCTCTTCTACATCTCAGCGACTAGATCCGACTTCTCACTACGAACTCCACCTCGTGAAAGCATCACTAATGATAACGGTTTATTTTAAAATTCCCCGCACCGACAACGGACGCCTTAAAATACATGTTTGTAAAACATTTTCTGTTCAAAGAAACTGTTATTTCTTTCATTCCACCAAAATGTGTGCATACCCTCGTGTTACACCCTGTAGCCGTCAAAGAGCAACCCTTGATTAAAGCAGTAGTTTTCTTGAGGAAAAAAAAAAAAAACATGAAATAGACTTGAAACGAGAACGTCACCTTCCTATTTCTTATTCTTTCAGCTACTTATAATATGCTTATTGTAAGTAGGTCTAGTAGTTATACATGTGAACTAATTTGAATTAATTTCTATTTAAAAGAAATGAACTAAGCTACAGAAAGATCAACCTAAGAAAGCTTTAAGGAAAGTAAGCCTTTCTTTCTTAATGTATTCGTCAGTTTTGACTCCCACAGCTTTCCAAGGTGTCCAAATGAAACAGGATGATATGCAAGGAATTCGATAAAAATAAGAAAGAATTACATTCGTTTGATTTTTTTATAATTGCTTTTTGACTTAGAATAGCTAGGTCTGAGTTAATTATGTTAAGCAATTATTAAAAGGCGAACATGGCTAATAAAACAAGAATAACGGGAATAGTCAAATAAAGCAGATTAATATATATATATATATATATATATATATATATATATATATTATTGTCGATTTAAATATTCATTAATATTACGTAGCCGAGAGAGTATGCTGCTGAAAATAGACCTAGGCTTATCAATGTGGGAAAATCAGAAGTCCAATTTAGGCCCACTAAACGTGTCATGCAAATTATTTATTGATCAAAGGACAAAATTAGTTTAACTAAACATCGTTTTCAAAGAATGTTAACGCCTTGATGTATTATTTATCGGCTGTAGGAGACGAAATGACAACACTTCAGTGCAGTACGATATGTTGAGTCAAGACTCGAGCGGCAGCAAAGCCAACTTCAAAATCTTCGGAATGCTGTCACGAAGCTAGAGTTGAAAATAAAATTAGAAATCGTGGACGGTGGACCCATCGGTATATATTTTCCTTACTTTGCAAAATAATTATCTTTAATACGTTGAATAAGTCTACTCAGTTCTAATGTCATTTATTTCAAGTATAGCACCTTTGAAAGGAAATTTTATTTATTGTTATGTAAATATTCTGGCACCTGCATATGGCAATATTTCCATAACGAACAATGAATTAAGAAACTACGCCAATTCTTTGTTGGCCGTCTGTACATGGCTATAAAATACAACTCTGTTACAACTATTGCTTTTAAAGTATGAACGTAGAAATAAAACATTTCTTTATGAAAAGCATCATGGTTAGATGTTAAATGGTAAGCTCGGTGGATATATATGACAGTATTCCTCATATTTTTCTTAACACATTTGAGAAATTCACACAACCATATAATATATATATATAATATATACATGTGTATATATATATATATATATAGTCATACCCCTACATACGAAAGTCCTTACATGTGAAAAATCCAGGTTACAAAGGCAAAGGCGAAGATTTTTTGCTTCTGTGTATGAAAATAATTCAGGTCATGAAAGGGCGTATGTACTGTGAAGTGCGAGATTCGCCCCGGCTGCCGAGAACAATTTTAAAACTTGCGCGCTACCAACTCAGACTCGTCACATCCTCCCGCTCTCCCATTGCTTCCTGATGCTAATTACCGTTGTAAGATCCTGCTCTCCTATTGGTCAGTATCTATCCCCATCTTGCATGTACGTAAGGGAGTTCCTCGACTATTTCGTTTCGGCAACGTTATCGTACACATGGAATTCGTTCGTTCAAGTAGATTTCGTTCGTTAATGAAATTTGTGCTAGTGATTTCATAAAGTTTAGTGTTAATGTTTTCTGCCATTTTTTAATGTTTCGTAAAGGTAAGTTCATGTTTACTGTTGTTTGTCCTCCTCCTCTGTCGCCACCTCGGACAAAGCCTCATTCGAAAGATAACGTTTCACATTTTACTACATACGTACATACATGTACATACAGTATTTCTTGTACCCTAATACACTTTATTTACAGGTACAATAACGGTTAGGTTAGGTATTGAATGGTCCAAATTGTTGTATTTCCTTGTTTATTGGTCAATTTAGCTTAATATAAAATTTACTGTGGTGTTTTTGTAGGGCTTGGAATGAATTAGGGAATTTACATGTAAAACGTAGTTCAGGATACAAAAAAATAAAGTTACAAAGGCTGCTTTGGAACAGATTTATTTTGTCTCCATAGAAAGCATCCTCTTTTTTGATAAAGTAACTTACAGTACAATGAAAGCGAAATCACTAACACGAATTTACGTTATTGAACGAAATCTACATAAACGAACGAATTCCATGTGTGTACAATAACGCTACCACAACGAAATGGTCGAGGAACTCCCTTATGTAGATGCATGATGGGATAGATGCTGACCAATAGGAGAGCAGGATCTTACAGCGGTAACTAGCATCAGGAATCAATGGGAGAGCGGGAGGATGGTGGCGAGTCTACTGAGTTGGCGGCGTGCGAGCTTTAAAACTGTTCTCGGCGGCCCAGGTGAATCTTGGACTTTACACTACACCCTTTTGCAACCTGAATTATCTTCGTATGTAGAGGTATTGACCATATATAGATTATATTCTATAGTATATTATATAAAATTTATTAAAAATTTATATATATTATATAGATATATTATATGATTATATGTTAATTAATATGGATAGATTATTATTATATATAATTATATTATATTACATATATTATATATATGCATGGTGGCACCCACAACCATGTACGTATTCTTATCTTATATATCATATCTCATCATATATACTATCTATATATTATATATAGGTATACTAAATAGATAATGATTATATATATCAATTCAATCTACAATAAATGTCCTTTAATATCTAAATTCACTTTATCTCCAAATGATATATTTTCATATATGAAAATATATCATTTGGGAGGTAAGTGAATTTAGATATTAAAGGCATTTGTAGCTTGAATTGATATATAAATGGATCACGGTTCGATGTGATAATTATTCATAACAAAAGGCTACGTGCTGTCAAACGCTCGAATTGGCTAACATGGTAGACGGGGTTCCATATCGATTCTAATTACGAAAGCACCAAGATCGAGGGTGATTTGTAAGGTCAGAATCGATATGAACTTATAGCGTCTGTTGGCTGATTGGATAGCGTCACTGACTGTCCTGATTTCGTCCCCGTCCACTTGGACGGTGGTTCTATCCCATGGGGGGACTGAAATTAAATTTTATCAACTAACAAAAATTCCCCTTCGGTACATATATGAAAATTATATCATTTGGAGGTAAAGTGAATTTAGATATTAAAAGGACATTTGTAGCTTGAATTGATATATAAATGGATCACGGTTTGATGTGATAATTATTCATATAGTATATATATATATATATATATATATATATATATATATATATATATACATATATACATACAGTGGACTCACATATTTGTGTTCTCCCACATTTGCGGACTCACACATTTGCTGATTTTTCTCAGGAACATTTCCTCGCATTATTCACAGACAAAATT
>NC_061110.1:46687005-46689505 GCF_015104395.2 Macrobrachium nipponense | reverse complement strand
AGCATTGGATGGGCTTCCTTAAGAGGAAGAAGTCTGTTGCCAAGAGTGTGGATCACTTTGTCATCCATCTCTTCTGATAAAGAAGATCTAGATCATGACAATCCTCCTGGTTCTTCATATTATAGCCTTTTAGCGAACTTACCAGACATCTTTGTGCCAGCGCTTACCAGTTCGTTTGTCTGCCTCCGCTTTTCTTATGAGGAAACTTACTTCTGATCCTTGCCTTCCCAAATGAGTGCTCTCCTCTTCCTAAAAGAGATCCCTGCATGAGATAGAAGATTGGTTGGTAGTCAGGAGGGATCAAGGCAAAGCTGCTTTTGCTCTTCCTCCGTCAGATATGCTGAAGAAGAGGTATCATTTTGATTCCACCAGGGAGCATCCTTCCTTGAGTGTGTGCGCCTCCTCGCAAGGGAACTTAACAACTTTGATGTACAACTTGTTGTGCTGACTTTTCTTTAGCCAAGTTTTTCTTCTCTTTGCCTGAGCTGGAGCATGTCATGAGTCTTGTTAGTATAGGAAATATTCAGTGTACTGGCCTGAACAGTTGCTGGGTTAGCCAGGAAGATTTAGGACTGGCTACTACTTACAGCAAACCTCTCTCCATATTGGTTCCGACATTCTTTCGTTCACCTATTTTCAATGTGCTACCATAGTGTTTCACCATGGGGGATCCAATTCCCTAAAGTGAGAGGTTTGGTGTTCTTTTAACATTAAAGAGGAGACAGTTACACGGAAGTCAGACCTTTTGTTTTCATTCCTCGATAAGTTGCAGTTGTTCCTTCAAGGCCCTGCGAAGGAGGTTCTGTCTGAAGTTGACTTGATAGCTCAGTTGGCAAGCATCCACACAACTTCTGTTACTTCTGCCAAAGTTTTTTTTTGCCTTGGCAACAGCCCTTTCGAGGAGGAAGGTTATGTCCTTATGAGAGGCCATGCTCCAACCTTTGGCCCTCTTTGAATCCCTTCAAGAAGTCTTCCACCAAGACTTCCTAAAAGGGAGTCTCCAGTCTGTCCCACTCCATTCTTCCTCCTGTAGATTGTTATGATCTTACTTGACTTCCAGGAGCATTCGACATCTCAATTTCCTACTCGCCTGATGCTCGGCTCATCTCGCCCCAATTCTTGCTCCTAGTGTAAGCCAGCTCCTGAGTTCCTAACTTGCTCAGCACTTGGCTCCTCGGACATCAGCTCATGCTCTGAGTGGCTGCCAGCTACCAAAAGGCTGGCTCACTTGGCACCTAGCTCCTCTGTTGCCAAATCATACTCTGTGTACGCCAGCTCCAGAGTCCCTAGTTCGTCTGACACCTAGCTCATCTGGCACCAACTACAGTCTGGCTCTAGCTCTTGGTATACGCTTACAGCAGTGCTCCCCAGCTCAGAAGTAATAGAGAGCTCTGTGTGCAGTTGAAGTATTTTAGGAATTCCTTGAAATGAACAGTAATCAGAGGATCATTTCTTGCTAA
Organism: Macrobrachium nipponense; assembly: GCF_015104395.2. Taxonomy (NCBI): domain Eukaryota; kingdom Metazoa; phylum Arthropoda; class Malacostraca; order Decapoda; family Palaemonidae; genus Macrobrachium; species Macrobrachium nipponense. Next base: position 46,688,045 of record NC_061110.1, on the reverse strand, counting down.
ACATGTTGTCTTCCATTTTTATATGAACTTCATGTTTGAGGCACTCAGTGTTGTGGAGTATTTTTTGGCCTAGTTCTTAGGTTTCAGACATTATTTGCTCTGTACACCCCTTCTACTAATGAACTACTGGAGCCGTAAGGGATCTTCACTTCTTGTTTTGTGTAAGCTTAAAAAGTGTAGAAATTTTTCAATACCTCGAGACCATTTTTAGGGACTGGCATGGCCTCACGGAAGGAAGCAAAGAATGTTCTGTTATCTCTTCACCTTTTCAGTAAGGTGCTGAGTTTGGAGAGCTAGGGGATACAGTGTACCTGGAGCACCCACCACTCAGTGGATGGGTCATGACTTTATTTCAGTGTAGGTGTCATACTTTGGTAGCTTAAGGAGCATTTCCCTCGCTGCAAAGTTCCAACTAGGTAAGAGGCGACCCTTGGCTCTACCGCCACACTACTACGAGTTATATAAGCACCAACCAGAGGCAGTATTAATCTACAATGACTGAACTGTTAGGAACTGCACGCAGTGTTTTTTCAATGCTAGAAATGTATTATTTCAAATTCATTACTTGACTTAATGCTTTGAAGTAGAATATGTACATGATTCCACCTACTCTCAATGTGGAATCTCCTATACAAAAATGATATTTTCATAATAAAATAAGGTTTTGTATGTACTAACCCAGTAATTATATGATTTGAGCCAACCTGCCTCCCCTCTGATGGACATTATGCATAAAACAGAATGAAGTGATTAGCCAAGTCGTTCCTAGTAGTTGCCGTTGGTGGACAGCACTAAGTACCTACACTGAGCAATCAAAGTGCTACCTGCAAAATTTGAATTCAGGCTGCTATACAGGGAAAACTTTAGCTATATAATTACTGTGTAAATATATACAAAACCTCATTTTATTATAGGAATATCATGTTTTATCATCAGGTTTATGGGGAGGGTTGATGTTATTTTGAACTACGGTAGTGAAACTTACTGTTGTTTTCTTGTTTGCATTCTTAGAATTTATTTATACCTATGTATATGTGTGT
>NC_061110.1:46629505-46684505 GCF_015104395.2 Macrobrachium nipponense | reverse complement strand
TATTATTTAGTAATACCATGTCATCTTGGTTCAGGCCTCTCCGTACACTAGATGGAAGCTTTCTTCAGTAGTATTCAAAGAGGGCTTCTTGTTGAGGATGAGGATGGCTTCCAGCAAGTGTAGTCTTCTTGGGTCTGAGGTGTTGGCAATGATGGTGGAGGTGTTGATAATGCTGTCACAGGGATGGAGCGTAATTGTGACCAATACAGTATATGTATATTCTGGGACATCAGCATATAGGGCATTGATAATTGGTATACTACACTGGAACACTTCACAGGGTCTCCTGCCTGGGATGAGGGGTTGTTGCGCATTATCAAGTCCCGAGTGTTTTTGCAATATACAACAAGCTCTATGCTTTTTCTTTCATCGGTGGGGTGACATTTTCCACGATCTTAATGGCTTTCTCCTCCTCCCAGTACTTTGAGTGCATAAAGGCCTTGTAGTATAAGGTTGTGGTGGTGTAGTTGTCATTCTCTCTCTCTCTCTCTCTCTCTCTCTCTCTCTCTCTCTCTCTCTCTCTCTCTCTCTCTCTCTCTCTAGCTTTCTTGATCTCATGGTTAATGAACTTATTAGAGTATCCTTTGTTTATGAGTACTTGGGAAAATGTTTATTTCTTGGTGTCCTCCCAGGTGGCGCAGTGGGACAGGGCCCTTCGTGCGTAAACCTTGACTTTGGTGGTCTTGAATCTCGCACGGTACTTGCTTTCGCCATTAAGGCACATTCCTAAATTAGTTTTCTTGGTGAAAACAGAAGCCCTGTGGCCATCTTCTGTCTTCAAGAAGAGTACATCAAGAAAGGGGAGCCTGTCATTGGTGCTGAATTCTATTGTATAATTCAGGACGCTGCACTGCTGGAACGTGCGACGAACGGCTTCAACTTCATCCTTGGTGTCTGTTTGAATGAAGATGTCATGAATAGTGGGCATATTTTCAGGGGGTTGTGGGTGGGGATGGATCCAGGAAAAGACACGATTCTCAATGGTGGCCCTGTAGAAATAGGCGAATTGGACTCCTAATGGGGATCTCATTGCTATGCCGTCTTTCTGCCGGTACATATGTCCTTGGTGGGTGAAGAGGGGCCCCTCTTCCCACACTAGACTACCCAGTCTTAACGTCATGCAACATCAACTAGCCAGTGACAATTCGGCAAGTAGTGACGTCATGCAATCGCCTCCTCCAACCAACCAGAATCCTGCACTGAGAGGCGCCCTTCCCTTATGATGGTCTGAGCGACTTCGGTGTCCGCATAGGACCCACCTCTGATCTTGAGGCTTCCGCCAACAGAGGATCAACAGCTGAGCCAGTTAGCCAATCAGAATTTGTCACTAAGGTCCCCATGCTGTGCAACAGACTACGTATATATATACAGTAGGACTCCCATAAGAACTTCAGTCCCACAACACCTGCCCGATGATATCCTTCTGGGTTTAAGGACAAACATTGCAAGGAGAGAGAGAGAGAGAGAGAGAGCGAGAGAGAGAGAGATAGAGAGAGAGAGAAGAGAGAGAGAGAGAGAGAGAGAGGAGCAGATGCTCCTGAGCAAGAGGAATCCAGAATGCGTCGGCCCCCATTGCTGAACAACCACTGGTTCCATGCTATGTAAAAACACCATAAAAACAAACAAACAGAATGCGTCATTTAGTATGTTTTGTCAATCAGGCTTAAGATCCAATTTGTACTGCATTTTGTATAATCTATTCAGTTTGACAAATACCACATTTTTTACATGACTCCCCCATTTGGCATTTTAATAGCCAATTTGAGTACAGAAGAAAAGTCAGTAACAAGAAGGATAGAGAAACTTCATTACAAAATAAACGTGGCTGAAATAGCCATTATTTTCAATTCTTCTTCTTCTTCTTCTTCTTCTTCTTCTTCTTCTTCTCTTCTTCTTCTTCTTCTTCTTCTTCTCCATCGAATAAATTCATAAATAGACAGTGATAAGAATTATTAAAATGCAAGAAGAATAATGTTAGGGTGGTAATGCATTACATTTCTTCGTTGTCGTCTTCAAGAAAAATAAATTCATAAATGACAGTGATAAGAATTATTAAAATGCAAGAAGAATAATGTTAGGGTAGTAATGCATTACATTTCCAGTTGCATTTGACTTGCCATTGACTTGAAGATCAGGCTTCCAAAGAATATGGTGCTTGTGAGGAAGAAGTGAGAGGAAGTAAAGGGGAATACAGAAAGAAGAGATCCCTCCTATCTAAAAAGAAAAATAAATTGATAGATTAATTGATAAAAATTATTACATTGCAAGAAGAATAGTATATATCAAGTAGTAATTGTATGCCATCCTCAGGGAGGCTGTTCCACAGTCCCAATGGTGTGAGGAATAAAGGACCTCGGGAACTGAGAAGTTCAACAGCAAGGCACATTTAGTGCATATTGGTACTGCTGTTCAGCAAATCTGGTTGCCCTCAGCAGATAAAGGTGGATCGGGTCGGTTGTGAATGTGAAAAACCTCTTAAAATGCTACTCATGGAAAAGTGACAAACAAGACCATCCGTCGTTGGTCCAAGTTGTAACTGCTACTATTAAGTAGGAAACAGAAACATTACATTTTTATAATAAAATTAACTTTTATATATACTTACCAACCAATTACATTACTATGTTTCCTCAATTTTGGGGGAAGCATAGGTATAAACCGGGTAAAGAGCCTAATTCGTTCATGCTGTATGTCCATGAGAGGAGAGGAGGGAGGGCTCCAATCAAATTACTTTGTAAGTATATATGAAACTTAATTTTATTTAAAAAAAATTTTTTCATATAAGCAATTTACCAAGTAATTACATTGCTGAATCCCACAATATCGGAGTGGGATACTTGGACACCAACTTCTTAAACCATACGCTGTAATGGAGATGAATTTGACGTAGTAAAATTAGCCTTCATTGAATTGTTGTAACCTTACCTGGTGAGAGAGCCATAGGTGGATACTGCCTCTGGTTTGTGCTCAACTTCAACCTTTAGTGGCACAGCAGTGTAAAGCAGAGGGTTGCCTCTACACATTGGGCGTTACAACCGAGGAGTAACTGAGGTTGCCAAAACAATCTACTAACAAATGCCCTTCCCGTGGGTGCAGTACATACATGAAAATAGCTAGTTCATTGTTACCTACAAATCATTAAAATATCACTACCCAACCATTAAAAAACCAATGACTACTGGGTACTCCAGATACAACATACCCTCAGTATTCCCATAACTTGATCACCTAAAATCAAGGCGAGGTGATAGATAAGTAGAAGATATACCCCTATTCTTCCTACCCCAATACCGTGCCAGCCACGGAAAACGGTCCTAATGCATTGTAGTTTTCATACAGAACTTACTCATCTCGCAAATAATTCAATGCAAAAACAGTTCTTCATATCCAGTATGTAGACTGAATTATTACGGAGCATAACAGATTGCATTTATATGCAAAAGATGTGGCCACTGCCCTAATATCATGGGCTTTGACTTGCAAAATGGGTACACCACCTCTTGAATATTACTATGAGCTTCAAAGATTACATCTCTTAAGAAGGGAGGATCCTTTATTGAACACCTAAGATTACAATTGGGACCCCCGACTCTCCCACACTAAAAAGAGGGTCTTCCTCATTAAATCCCACAGAAGTGAGGCTTGCAAGAGTTCAAATGGAGGACCTAAAAGCCATTGAACGACATCTAAATTCCAAGACACAAAAGGAGAATGATCTTGTTTTGAAGTGTTGAAGTATTTAATATCCAGACTTGTAGAAAGGTCCAGGCCCCTTATATTCCTAAACACTGAATTGAACATGGCTCTGTTACCCTTCAGGGTCGAGGTCACTAATCTCCTGGAAGACTTTAAAAATAAGAAAAAATCCACTATTTTAATTATGGAACTTGCCCAGCAGTTAAATTCCTAAATTCACCTGTCGCGCTAATTTTGTTTTTTATCTAGATTACAAGGACCCCGCCCACTTTCAGGGAAAGAGAGGAACCACTTGGGAAGGAGCTCAGTTTGTTTCTGCTGGCTGATGGCTCCTCACTGGTTGTCAGCTGCAGCTAATTCTGGTACTCTTGTGATTTTTTATTTTTGTTGCATTGGCCAATTTGGTGAAATCCATTTAGAACTATGTAGATAGTGTTATGTTTTTCAATTTGCTTACTGACTCTCTCTCTCTCTCTCTCTCTCTCTCGTCCCTCTTCTCCTCTCCTCCTCTCTCTCTCTTCTCCCTCTCCTCTTCTCTCGTCTTTCGTCTCTCTCTCTATCTCTCCTCTCTCCCCCCCCTCTCTCGTCTCTCTCTCTCTCTCTCTCTCTCTCTCTCTCTCTCTCAACATGTCTAACTCTAGTGTTGCTAATAGATATTGTGTGAGTGGATGTAAGACTAGGTTGACCAAAGAGTTTTACGGTACACATACCTTGTGTTCAACTTGTCGTGGACAAGTGTGTTCTGTGGATGTAAGATGTAATGAGTGTTGATTGGGATGAGAGAACATTAAGGAACTTAGAATCTCATTTAAGACTATGTATTGGATAGAGATGAAAGAAAAAGGCTTTAGCTAGTTTGAAATCAGCTAGTCAGGGATAATCGGATTTGAATGTTCCTGTTATTTCTCTAGCCCCAGTTCCCAGTTCTCTTGATGTACCACCTTCTCAAGTTCAGTCAGGCTCCCACACTTCCTATCTCAATCCCATCGCCAGTCTAGAAGAATAGCTTGAAAAATTATTTTCACTGTTAATTCAGACAATGTAATAGCTTGGTTCATCAGTGAAAGTCCTGATGGACAAGGCAAAAAATGACAGTGCAGTAGTAGTGGAGGAGGTGGCTGTTCGTCCCATCGACTCTCCTAGGCAAAGGTCACTGGCATACTCCCCAGTACATGGGAGGAGTCAAACTGGTAACCCAAGGGAGGTTGGTGGGGTCAGCCCACGAGCAATCTCCCCCTCAGTTCAACCTGTTGTAGTTTTCCCAGGTTTCAACAGAGAACTGTTGGAAGGTGTCTATGGAAGTGCGTAAGTTTTCCAGTTCCGAAGAATCCTCTCCTTGTCGTCATTGGCGCTCAAGCAGTAAGTCTCGTCCTCTTAGAGGGCCTCTATGGACGTAGCAGCTCCTCCCATGGTACCTGTAAAGAGGTCTAGAATACCGTGCCCATCTTGGAGCCATTAGGACAGTCCAGAGCAATTTTCTTCAGATTGCCTCTTAGAAGGGGATGCTCCCCTAGTGCCCAAGACTCTTGTAGTTTGACTGCCCCACATCAGGATTCAGTACTTGTGGCTCCTGCTCCTCCTGTAGCTCCCAAGGTGCCCGCGCTATTGGAAGCAGCCAAGTGTTCATTGAGCCAGAAGACTACTATCAACAAGCGCCAGGTAGTGCTCACTTGTGTGGAGTCACAGCAAGATGCAGTTGTGCCCACCATTTGCTGCCACCTCCAGTAAATCCCGCTGTTTCAACTGAAATGGACCCTGTTCAGCTGAAACTGGATAGCATTTTGGCTTTACTTATTGAAGCTCCCATGACACTTCAAGCTCCCTTTTTGGGTCAGGTGCCAGTAGTGGCTAGGACACTTCAAGCGCCCATAGTAGTTCCGAGTCCCCAAACTCCTTTGGTTGCAGATATAACTTGAGCTCCTGTGGATCTTTCTCCTGTTTTGTCTGAAGAGGAAGAGGTAGAGGATCAAGCTGCCTCTTTGGCACATGAAGTTTCTTTTGGCCTCTTATTCTGCCTTCTTTTTGCCTACAACTCCCTTGTCGCCCACGTCAACTTTAGTGATTGATATGCCTTCTGCTTCCGCCAACATAATGAAAATGGGCTTCTTTAGCAAAGAAACCCTTCAAGGACTTAGAGGTGGAGGTGTATCTCTTATGCCACTAAAGGAATCTGTGCCTCTTCCCAAGGAGACCTAGTAGATTCAGTGAGACATTCTGCTTTCTCGTCTGTGACGATTTTGTTTTCAGCCTCGGAACCAATGCATCTCCTTAAGAACATCTTAAAAGTGTTCAAAGTCATGAACTTCCTTAATTGGTCAGCAGGTCGTCGTCGTCGTCACTCTCCCCCCCCCCCCCCCCCCCCCCCCCCCCCCCCCGAAAATGGATGTTCATAGGACATCAGACGAACATACTTTACAAGCTTGTGAACTATAAGCCTCAAACCTAAAAAGTGTTTGTAATACACCAAAAAAGTACCCGTTTTCATGTGCACTTATAGGTTTGTGCAAGCCTTAAATATGCTTAAAATAAACCTTAATAAAAGCCTTGAAAGAGCTTCAAAATATCATTGTATAAACCTTGTAAAAGCCTGTACAAAACCTTAAATAGGCTTTATAAATGCCTCATGATTACCTATTAATTGCTTTTAACATAATTTGTAAAATCCTTTACAGAGCCTAAATAGGCTTTATAAATGCCTCATACTAATTACCTTTTAACTGCTTTAAACAAACTTTGTAAAGATATTTAAAAAACCTTTATAGAGGCCCAGAAAATTTTTTTACAGGGTTTACATGAGCCTTGCAATAGCTTTGAATAATAATTTTTGAGGCCATAAAATGAAAGTTCATATACCTTACAATAAATAACTTAGGAGAATGAAAGTTTTAATCTTGCTTATCATTTATTTTGCATGAAAATAAAAAAGATAAAATAGAGCCGCTGACATGTTCCAGTGAGGACTAACACTGTACAAGTAAATAGTCAAATACTATGTACCTACACATGCACTTGATTGATTCTTACCTCAGTACCAACAACCTCATTCCATGAAAAATATACAGTAAAAAACAAAAAGGGATATATAAAGTATCTATGTACATACACACGAGGTTTGTGCGCATGGCCATCTATTTGTATAAAGCGCGCACACATAAAATAGTCTGTACCATACTGAAGATTGCAACCACTTCGAATGATACAAAACAAAAAATGAGATTCAAATATATCTCATCCCACCAAGTGCATGAACCATTAGTTTTGGTTTTATTTTTCTTTTGGTAACAGACATGCATGTACAAACACTGAAAATATACATGAACTAAACCTTTTAGAATATGCAAATATTTGGATACATATACAAAAAAAATATCATTTGGATACACACACTTCCATCTCCCTTCCTCTGTGGAATCATTGATTTCTTCTTCATAATTTTCACTTAAGCAGTAATAGCTGCCAAAAACTGACTGTGATTCAGCTCCACCTTTTCAACCAGATGCCATGACACAATCCAGCCATGCCTCAACCTCCATAAACAATTGAACTCGCATTGTATGTTCCATTTTCTAGGTAGAGATACGGTGTGTTTGCCTTTAGGCTGGTGTCTATCCTGAAAAAGATTTATGTAATATATATATACAGGGAGTCCCCAGGTTACGACAGGGGTTCCGTTCTTGAGACGCGTTGTAACCCGAAAATTGTCATAAGCTGGAACATCATCAAGAATCCTAAGAAAACCTTACATTTAATGCTTTGGGTGCATTCAAAACTATATAAACTGCATTCTTATTGCATTTTTCATCAAAAAACCTTCAAATATTGATTATTTTGCATTTTTGGTGTCATATTTCTTCTCATAGGTCAGCATTCTAGGCGTCGTGACGCTGGAACATGCGTTGTAACCCTGGAAATAATTTCTGATGAATATAATTGAAAAGCGCCTTAACCTCGGAACGTTGTAAGCCGAACCTGTTGTAACCCAGGGACTGCCTGTTATATATATATATATATATATATTATATATATATATATATATATATATATATATATATATATATATATAATGTAGTTTTGCCTTTCTCTCAAATTAAGAATTGTACGTGTTACTGTAGCCTATAGTGTTTTTGAACTGATTTTGCAAATCTTCAAGTTAATTGCACCTTATTAGTAACAACTGATTAACAAAAATTAATATACATGAATGTACCAGTACAATATAGGGTAGGGGTAATGAAATTTCACAAGGTTTAATAAATTATCTGTTCTGGTAACTCTCTACTTACTCAGTCCATTATACCATTATACTGTAATAACATAATGAGCTTGCAGACCCTGAGAAAAATATAAAGCTATACCTCATTGATTTTATCCTGAACTGTGCAAAATGCAATAGCCCAGGCTAGTTTGTAAGTTAAATGCTGATTTGCTGCTATCGTACATTTACAGGTCTGATTTTTTTTTTCTCTCTCTTTTATACCAAATACTGCTTTATCATATTTCATAAAAACTTAAAGGTAATACTTATCACAGTATTGAAACATGCAATGAGTTTTTAAAAAAATTATTTGGTACTTGAACCAACCAATAGTATACATACATTTCTCAAGATTTATCATATACGTTCCTCAAATACTAATTGTACTAACGTCACCCATTGCTTTTCTTTCAATGCTAGAGGTTCTCCGGCAATGAAAGGGTAACTCTAGGGAATACCTCCATGCCTTATTTTATTTAATTTTTCCCATAGTAATAATAAAAAAAAACTTTCGGGTAATTCTTACTATTAGAACTTCACGAGCTTATAAAAAGGTAGGTGCCTAGAATTAAAGGGGAATAGTGAATAGAATACATAGGTAAGTCATTAAAGGAGGAAATGTCTAATAATGATGTTTAGAGTGGAGGTTAGGTTAAGCATTATAGGATGGGCTAGTGCACAAAATTTAGTGTCCGAATAATGCTTTACAAACGCAGAGGTTAGGGTAAGCATTATAGGTTAGGCTAGTGCCAAGAAAAATAAATACATTTTGTATACTAGGCTAACCTATAATGCTTAACCTAACCGCTGTGCCAGTTAAGCATTACTTGGACTGGAAGCAACTTTAAACATTATTTTTGTTATTTGACATTTCCTCATTTAATGACTGACTAGCCTAGTATCTACGTATTCTATACATTATCGGTAAGGGTTAAGAATGCGGGATCCACTGACCCTTAATGTAAATAAACACAGTCTAACGTAATATTACTTAATCTAATCAACATAGCCTATGTTGTCATTAAAAAGTGGATTTATTGTAAAATTACGAAGGTTAGGTTAAGTAGGCCTAATACTAAGTTAGGCTATATAGTTCTAAATAAAGAAATTGAAGAGGATCACACATTCTTTGCGCTTACCCCTATCCTCCTTCACTCAATGCTGAAAATTGAGGATTTTGAGATGTCCTTCAGAAATTCAAGATTTCAGAATTATGTCATTTTTTTTTTTTTTTTTTTTTTTTTTTTTTTTTTTTTTTTTTTTTTTTTTTTTTTTTTTTTTTTTTTTTTTTTTTTTTTTTTTTTTTTTTTTTTTTTTGAATAAATTCAAGGGGGGGCAGACCCTCTAGCACCTCAAATGTCCTCGAATTAGGAGATATTGAAAATTGTCCTCGAGTACCTGAGCTTCCAATTTCAGGCACTCTGTCCTAACTTTAGGTGTTTACTTTTTTTAAAAGCTTGCACAGCCTTAATACCCTAGTAAGAATCACCAAGTTACCAACCTGTTGTTTGGTTTTTCTAGGAAAAAAAAAAACTTGGTCAGTAAAATAACCCTTTATTCTGTAACCACCTAACAAGCTTGGGGGCCCTATGGGAAACTGGGTTTTGGGTGTACTAGCTTAACCTAACCTAACCTATCCATCAATCAAGCACTCCCTAGATGGAGGGTGGCCCCCATACCCCTTATAAAGGTGGGAGGGCCCCATATCCCTTGACTTATAACTTTGCCGGGGAAGGCTGTAGAACGCCATAAATTATAGGTTCATGCAATTTTTGGCCGAGATCTTGTCACCTTATATAGCCTACATTCTCGTCAATTTTAGTCCAGCATAGGGTTTGCTCACGTTAAAACCCTTACAACAAAAGCAACTTTTCCCAGAGTTGTAGGTATTCAAATTCCCCAAAGAAAATGTGCAATTATTCCCTACCATAGATTAACAGTACTACTTTTCTCTCACATTGCTATAAGTATATACTACTATAAAATGATAGAAAGATAATGGCATAAGCTGCTATCACTTACCTCTGGGCCATGGCTTTCTCAAGTTGTTTTTGTAGTATCTATATCAGCTTGCATGCTCTTGAATTTAAATTTAATTCAGTCACGTTGTTAAACACATTAAGTTCCCGTGACCCGCCAATTTATCGCTGCTGCAGAGACATCTGGTGGCGCTATTTGGTAACCATTTCCTGCGTAGTTCAAATTTCTCGATCACAGATAATTGCTGTATCATTATGGGCTTATATAATCATATTTCATTATTTTTATAATGTTGTCGTTTGCTCACCAAATGAGGACAAATGTTTAAAACAACAATTAATAAAGGAGCTCTCTTTAAGAAATGGAAAAATCTTTAATTTCCCTCGAAGGGTGAAAATGAGGTTTGTGTACATGTACTCTATAATATTACAATTTTTGTGCATCACTATATTTCTGCATGTGACAGGTCTTAAATCAGTGAGAAAACACAATTTACTGTACATATATTGAGTCTCAATATCATTGACGTCCTAAATATGTGAAAAAAACGTTTGTTGAAAGTTTGTGAAGCACACCTAAAAAGTGCCTTCATGAGCCTGAGATGAACAGCATATTTGAAGCTCACGAACGTTTACCTCCCGGGGGAGGGGAGTTTGGCTTGCAAAATTAGATCTTGCTCCGTCTTGCCAGAGAACTTCATCAAACTGGTTGGGAGTGTTGTTTTGTATTGACAGGGGAATTACAAATAGCTCCCATGAGCTACCTTTCTTTTATACACTGGGGGCACTGAAGAAGAGGGAGCTCTGGTGCTCATGCACCTCTGAGGGAGTTGGATAAAAAGCACCGGTTTTTTTCAAGTCGACAGTTCTTCAACATGGCTTCTGGGTTGCAGAAGAAAAGCACTCAGGATCTTGCTCAGTCCTCCAAGAGACCAAAGGAGACTTATGCTGTAAGTAAGAAGCAGTCTCTTCCTGTGAGGGCACAGGCCTTTCAGTCCAGACTTAGATCTTTCTCCCATTTCAGAGGTAGTACTCATTTTGCTTCAAAAGCAATTGAGAAAACCTCTGCTAAACATCCCTCTCGCAAGTGAGGAGACTGTTCTCCGTGTGTGAGTTGGAGCCAGACTGCTTTCATTTTGGGAAGTTTTGGCAGAAAAAGGAGCAGAAGCCTTGATAGTGAAGGTTCTGAAAGGGGGTTAAATCATCCCCTTTGTGAAAATGCCAGTTGTCTTGTCTGGTTATTCGTAAGGGTCAGATAGGTTTTTCTTTTGGCGCTTGCAAAAATTTTGTCTATTAAAAAAGGGGGCAATAGAACCAGTGCAGGACCTTCATTCGCCAGGTTTTTACAACCATCTGTTCATGGTCCCCAAGTCATCAGGAGGTTGGAGGCCCGTCTTGGATGTCAGCGCACTAATCGTCTTCATCTTGAAGACAAAATTCAAGATGGAAACAAAAAACCAGTCAGTCCTGTCATCCATTCAGCTTGGAGATTGGATGACATCCTTAAACCTACAGGAAACGTCTTTCCATGTTCCTACTGTCCAGTCAAGAAAACTCAAAATCTGAAAGACTGAAAAAATCATTAACCAAAGCCTGAAGAGAATGCTGATCTTCTTGGAAGAGTCAATCAAGTCAGAGAAAGCAGCTAGGGAGGAGGCAGAAATTGACAAGGAAGGAACCAACCCCGGTAGCTTAGTAACCATACCTCCTCTTCATCTTACAAGAAAGGGGAGCACAAAAGGTATCATTCCTGAGATCCCTCTTGTCTGCTAGCTAACTTTCATTACCAGAAAGAGCCTTCTGCAACAAATAGAGAACCATCTTTGGTAGCCTGGAAGTGTATGAAGCTTGTTGCCTCGTCATAAAAGCAGAACCAGGGGGAGAGGTAGTCGAAAGGGAGAAAAATGCCAGGTAGCAGAACAAAAAATACTTCAAAATGAAGCATAAGCCAATATAGGTTGCTCCTGCTCTACATCTTCATATGAAGAAATTGACGACGGGACTATGCTCAGCTGCTCTTGTCCTTCAGTTGAAGGCTTTTTCAATGAGTCTTAAAATTTTATCCAGACATTGCTGTATTGGGTCCACAGCAGAGTCCTGCACTGCAGGTACATTCACACTAGAGAAATCTGGCTGAAAGGGCCGCATACAGGCAAACCGCACAAGGCAAATGGGCAGAAAGGTGCCAAAGAAGTCAGAGGATGAGACAAAGAAGGGTGAGCAGGAGGTGCCAAAGAAGTCAGAGGATGAGACAAAGAAGGGTGAGCAGATATGGGAGAATTCAGCAAAAAAAGATCCTTCTGAAACTGGAGAACACTCCAATAACAGCTGAATAACCTGTGAACACGTCTTAGTAGATCAAGGCTTAGTATTGAATGCACAACTAGAATGCGCACTCATTGATGACAACACAGGCTCAGAGCACTCGGCTGGTACTATGTTCAACTGCCTCCGTGCTCAACTAACAAAGAGCGCCCAGCCCAGCACCACACACTGTATGCTCAGTGTGCACTGCACATGTAACCCACAATGAACGGTCCACTGTAAGCTCACCTACCAAACGTTTTAACGCCAGCTAATGCCTCAAGCCAGCCGACCGTCTGACATCAGCTGATCACTTGAACACAAGTACTGGACTCGCACCTCCACCTGGCCAATCTGCTAACACTGAACACTCCACCATCACTGAGTGCTCTGAATTCGTTACTGAACAAATGACTACTTTGGAACGACATACTCTGCAAGTTTTTCTGCTCCCAGAAGCTACAGGACAACTGCAGGCTGCGGCTGATATCTCTGGCACGCTTACAAGCAATCAGGGGAGTTTGCTAAGGTACGGCAGGCCTTTTCAATGGCAAGGAAAACTGAAAATCACTACCTTGTCTTCCATATGACGCAGAATCAGTCACTGGGCAATAAGGCTTGCACGTCCACCTGGACACCTTTCCAGCAGCTGTCCACAAGTCCTGGGACTGCACTGGCTTGTTTGGGGAAGCAGCTGCCTGTGGGCAAACCCCACTGACCTCCCTTGGACGTTCAGCCTGCCTCCTCCCTGGGGAAGGGAATTTGATAGGGACCTAGGTCTTGGAGCACTGTTGGGACTAGTAGTAGCCCCCTCCACTGCTACAGCACTTACACCAATATCAGTAGCACTAATGCAATCCATAATCATCTTAATAGACACACCAAGTTGGGACACTGTATCAGTTAGAAAATCGAACTTATCTACCTTGGCTTCTAGGCTGGCAATGACATTGGGTTTGGAAGTAAGGGAGTTGATGGAAGAGTAGGACTTTCAATAGGAGAAAAAGCATTCACAGGAGTTTAAGGGATGAGTACATCAGGAGAATGCAATAGCCTAACCTCGAACTTGGCGGCCACCTTCCCGTCACTTTTCAGTCGAGCTAAGTGAGAGTAAAGTCTATCACTTACCTTAAGCCCAGTCTGTACATTCTTCACAATTAATGTCAGGAGAACAAGTTTGTCCTTTGCCAAAACTACAATAGTGTGGTTGTCATACTTGGCAGAAGTCGGATGAGTCTTACAGCCTTTGCTGCAATACCTAATAGTAGTAGTACTATGAGAACTACAAGTCTCATAAGCTAAGCCATAGCACTATCAAAGTACAGAGTACTTCACTGAAAGCTGGGGAACATTTAACCAGTGAACCTAAACAAAAGCTACCCAAACGATGTACACTCAATGAGCAGCAGGGACAAATTGGCTCTTTAGCCCAATTTTGCTTCCCCAAAATTGGGTGGGGTTTAGTTACCTAGTCTAATCAATAAAGCGCTACCACAAATTTTTAATCTGAAACTGCCGTGAAGTTAGGAAAATATAGCAAGGTAATTACTTGGTAAGTAACTTTTATAAAACACTACCTGAAAGAGGGAAATTTCTGGCAGAAGCAGACGTCCACACCAGAAAAAATATTCCAGTAAAGGAAGTACAAATGACCTAAAAAGGTTGACCTAAAAGGTTGCATTGATTTTATCACGGCTATAGTAAACATATGATGCTTAACAAACAATTCATAACTTTCATGCAGCATTTGCTGAAACTTTCTTTAGATTTTCTCAAAAGTTACACCTAGAATAGTTGAAGCTTCAGACTCGATCATTAAAGTTCCATCCACCTGAAGGGGAGGATGGGATGGGATGGGAAATCTGTTTGAGATCTGCTAATCAGTAGTGTTGTTGAGGCTAGATTGACAAAGCAACAGCAAAGTGAAGGGCAGCTGGTGTTGGGTGAAAATATGTAAGGCTACTCAGACAGTTTTCCTTAATACTAATTTATGCTAGAACTACTACACAACCAAACAATGGAATTTGGTCCCTTTACAACTCAAGGTTACCAATATCAGAGCAAATGAAAAATATAAGAGAGGTGTACATGAAATACAATGATACTCTTATTTTCTTGGAAAAATAAGGAATTTCTAAGGGAAATATGTATACTACTTTCCCACTACACACACTCAAGCACATAAATTTTCTACGCTACTTAATCAACAATACTAAAGTAAACACAAGCAAGGGAATTTGCATCTTCAAAGAATGTGTCAATCATCTACTACTCAATATAAAAGAATAGTATGTACAATGTGTATACAGAATAGGTTAACTATTTATATATTTTGCCCTTTACAACATAAGAGTCTTTAATCCAATCAGAAAATATGCTTAACAAGCAATAATATGATATATAGTCCACTGTAACAAGAAGTATATATTTTTTTTTTAACCACAATATCACTGCAAGTCGAGTGATACCACAGAGGGGATGATTCACAAAATGGTTGGGTTACCCCCAGCTCAGGTCATAGTTTATGTTGTTGCTGTGAATTTGGGATTTTTAGCTGAAACTCAACTGACAGTTGGCAGAAATGGACTAAGGTTAACAGAAACTTGATGGTTGAAATTGGTAGTTTTAGATAATGTAGCATATTCTCAATTGGCCGGAGTAAGAAATTGAATCTAAGTGCGGATATAAATTGGTATAAGAAACTGTAAGAATTAGATCAGATATTTGTGAAAAGACTTTGTACAGCATTTTGTTGAATTTGAGATACTCATTCTAATAGCTTTTCTTGAATATTAGTAGTCACAAGGCAGGATTGTTAAAGATGATACTATATGGGCACTTATGAAAGTTACATATGCAGTAAAGATAGTAATGGGAAATAGATGGAGATGTCCTTTCACGCAATATTTTCTCATTTGTCTTATGGATATTAGATAAATAACTTGTACGATCCATACATGTACAGACTATACATAGAGTAACACTAACAGCTGAACCTTTGTATAAAACCCAAAGTAACACTAACAGCTGAACTTTTGTATAAAACCCAAAGTAATACTAACAGCTGAACCTTTGTATAAAACCCAAAATGTAGTCTACAAAGGATGTCAGGTCTTGTAAACCAATCAGTTACAGAAATTTTGTTAAAATCTCTCTTATTTCAATTAACCCCGATATGAAATTTCAGATGTAACAACAACTAAAATCTAAACTTACTATTTGTAAGGAAAACTTTGGACCACCCACGTGAGCTCAGTAAATTAGCTCACTGGTCTGTTTAAAGTGCAAAGTTCCTTTGGAGAATAGTACTTGATAGGGTTTGCTAGATATGTTAGGACATCAGAATGCTTAAGAGACCCAGATCATCTTGGTAAGGATAGCTGGAAGTTAGTGGCATTTTATGAAGATATATAACATAGGAAAGACATGAGTGGCAGAATATCACAGGGCCCTTTTTCATCAATATATATTTGAAGCAAGGCAGACATCAACAAGGTTATATAGGTATATATGCAGGCAGTCCCCTGTTATACAGTGCCCATGACTGGGGGTTGGCACATATTGGCTCCAAAAATTAATTATTGTCATTGCTAGACAAATATCATAAATCGGCAATAATAGCACCAGTAGCCCACTGATCGTTGCTGTTAACTAGAGATCGGCACCTAAAACCTAGTTAACTGCGTTGCTAGACAAGTTTTGTGTGTGTGTGTGTATGTATATTATATATAGTGGTACCTCGATATACGAAATTAATCTGTTCCGAGGCGGCCTTCGTAACATGAGCTTTTCGTATCTTGAACCGCATTTTACATGTAAAATGCCTAATCCGTTCCAAGCCCTACAAAAACACCCCAGTAAATTTTATAATAAAGCTAAATTGACCAATAAACAATGAATTACAACAATTTAGACCATCCAATACCTAACTTACAGTGGTACCCCGGGATACGAAATTAATCCGTTCCGAGACGGCCTTCGTATCAAGAGTTTTTCGTATCTTGGAACACATTTAACATGTAAAATGGCTAATCTGTTCCAAGCCTCCAAAAACACCCCAGTAAATTATATTTCCAGGCCTAAAACACATGTTCTTGGGTTACGACGGAAGAAATATGACTCCAAAAAGGCAAAATACTGTACATACTTGAGTATTATTCAACTGCATATAATGTTCAACCCCATTTTTACTGCATATATTAGGACTTTGGCATATGTCCCTTAGCAATAAGCCTAGCCTATGTTAGCGGTTGCTACTGTAGCCTAGTCTATGATTCTGACATCTAAACCTAAGAGCTAAAAGCTTAGAATATGCCAATAAAATGTATAAATAATCAGTATGTACTCATTTCAAATAATTATTAATTAATCATTAACTATAATACACAAACAAACAAAAAACAAACCTTTCAATCGATTGTTTACATTCAGATCTTACCCGTCTTACGAGTATGGAACGAGCGCCAAGCAATCATTTTTCCTAGCACACAGTAAGCCATAAATTTTCATTAGTATCTCTCTTCAACTAATGAAACCACCAAACAGTATAATAACCATTCATTTCTATTCTTTATTCTATCTTTACCTAATGGAGATACCGAGTTACTGACAGCTATAATGAAACATACGTAATACGTATACGTAACGTAATAATAAAACAGAAGAAGAATTCTAAAAAATGCGTATTTGTTGGCAGTCTGATTTATTTTATATTTTATGATATCTAATTCACATTTCTTTTATTAAATGTATTACATGTACTACTCATTTCAAATAATTATTAAGTAACCATTAACTATAACAAACAAACAAAAACAAAAAAAGCTTCCAAACGTCTGTTTACATCCAGCACTTATGAGTATCGAACGATCGCCAAGCAATCACTTTTACACAGTAAGCCATAAATTTTCATTCTCTCTTCAACTACTGAAACTACCAAACAGTATAATAACCATTCATTTCTATTCTTTATTCTATCTTTACCTAATGTTTCGTAAGTTGAGCCTTTCGTATCTCGAGGTACTACTGTACCTGTAAATAAAGTGTATTAGTGTACATGGTATACAAGAAATACTATACGTACATACGTACATATGTAGTAAAATGTGGAACCTTGAGTGAGGCTATCTCCAAAGGTGGCGACAGAGGAGGACGACAAACGGCAGAAAATTTTGTTACGTAGTACATACACTTAACGAAACACATTAAAAATGTCAGGATACATAGAATAAACTTTACGAAACATATTAACAAAACTGTAACACTTGAATTCAAAAATTTAAATTTTTCACCACTTTCAACTTTGTTTTTCTTAGTATCAATTGGATCTTCCTTTTCGCTTACTCCTACTAAAGGCCTCTTTAAAAAATAACTATCCAAGGGAAGATTGCTTCTGCCTACTTTTCACAATGTTCCTGAAACGACTCTGGTAAACGTTATCGAACTGCGCAAGCATACGACCTGTGTAAGCCTTTTTGGGGTCTTGTCTTTTCTACAAATGATTGCACCTTATGAAAAGCAGTTAGAGCATCCTTAATTTCTGCCATTGTCATAGGGTCGTCCTCCTCCTCCTCGCTGCTGCTAGAGAGAACTTCTTGAATGACATTGTTGCATGGCCTCCAACTCTTTCAGGCCATCCATCGTAAGCTCCTCTTGGTGCTCCTCGAGAAGGTCATTGATGTCGTCCTCGTCGACGACTAGCCCCATGGACTTGCCGAGTGCAACGATCTCTTCAAGATCTGGTTGTGAAACTGTTTCAGGATCGTCAACTGTTCCTGAATCTGCAGCACCAGCTTCGCCCATGTCGAATCCCTCGAGGTCTTGGGTGGATGCGGAATCAGGCCAGAGTTTCCTCCATGAAGAATTCAAGGTTCGCCTCGAAACCTCCTGCCAAGCTTGATCAATGAGTCGGATGCATATCACCACATCGAAGTGCTCTTCCAAAATTCACGCAAGGTGAGGTTTGTGGTATCAGTGATGTCAAAACATCTCTTGAAAAGATGTTTTGTATACAGCTTCTTGAAGTTCGATATCACTTGCTGGTCCATGGGCTGGAGGAGAGAGGTGGTGTTAGGCAGAAGATAAAGAACCTTGATATAAGAATACCCCGCTAGGATATCTTCCTTGAGGCCAGGAGGGTGAGCAGGGGCATTGTCCAACAACAGCAGACATTTCAGAGGGAGGCGCTTCTCTTCCAAGAATTTCTTCACTGTTGGGCCAAAACACAGATGTACCCACTCGGTGAACAAAAGTCTTGTTACCCAGGCTTTTGCATTATTAGCCCTCCACATCACTGGAGGCTTCTCCTTTAGCATTTTGTGGGCCTTGAAGGCTCAGGGAGTCTCCAAATGATTGACAAGTAAGGGCTTCACCTTGCAATCCCCACTGGCGTTCGAACAAAGTACGAGCGTAAGCCTGTCTTTCATAGGCTTATGCCCGGGTAACTACTTCTCTTCCTGCCAGTCTCATCACAGTTGAAGACTTGCTGAGAACTGTAGCCTTCATTGATCGTCATCTCGTTGAATGTCTTAATAAAGGCTTCGGCTGCTTTTCTGTCCAAGCTGGCTGCTTCCCCATGCCGCACCACCGAATGGATGCCAGTCCGTTTACGGAAATTTTCGAACCACTCATGAGAAGCCTTGAAGTTTGGGGTTGGCGTCGATGTCCCTTCCCCTGCATCATCTTCGGCCTGGGCAATCAAATCGCCAAAAATAGCGCTGGCCTTGTGGCAGATTGCCGTCTCAGTTATCGTACCGCCAGCGATTTCTTTGTCCTTTATCTAGACAAGAAGCAGCCTTTCCATCTCATGCACGTGGCTCCTCTTGCTAGAGGAAGGTGTAGCTGCTTTGATGGCTTCATGCATGATGGGATCATGGGAGAGATGCTGACCAATAGGAGAGCAGGATCTTATGGCGGTGACTAGCATCAGGAACCAATGGGAGAGCGGGAGGATGGTGGCGAGTCTACTCAGTTGGCGGCACGCGAGTTTTAAAATTGTTATTGGTGGTCCGGCCGAATCTTGGGACTTTACAGCAACAACCTTTCGTATCTTGAACTATTTTCGTATGTAGAGCCCAAAAAATCTTCGTATTTGCTTTTGTAACTCGAATTTTTCGTAAGTTGAGCCTTTCTTATGTCGAGGTACCACTGTATGTGTATATATATATATATATATATATATATATATATATATATATATATATATATATATATATATATATCTAACGAGGGTCAAAATGACTGTCTTAATAAAAGGAGAGAACTCGCAACAGGAAAGCGTAACCATCCTTTGAGTGTGTTATTTCTGTAACTAGCTGAAAATAAATTTTTGAAAACTCTAGGCCAGCCATCCTCAACTGGGGTTCCGTGTATTTAATTATTTGTTATTTATAAATATATATTTCTTTTTGTTGAACATGCTGTGAAGAATCGTAGGCCTGTTATTTATATCGTAACATATTGAGTGAGATTTTTTTCCCTCAGTTTTTTATTAAAGGTTAATTATTATTATTACAAATGCTTAATTACATTATGTATGTATGTATATATATATATTATATATATATATATATATATATAATATATAATATATATATATATTGGGGTTCCTTGGGATGAGAAAAATTGTCTTAGGGGTTCTCCAAAGTACCAAAGGTTGGGAACCACTGCTCTAGGGTAATTCAAACTCCCTCTATTACAAAAATATAATCTTTTATTTCCCAAATAGCTAACATGAAAATGAAATAAAATTAATCAAAGAAAATCCCAAACAAGCTCATCAAATCACTATAACTCTTCCACGAATTCATATTAGATTAGTTCCCCCCTTATCTACTTCTGTCCGTCGATTCATTATTCTTTATCAATAACTCTTGCACATATTCCCTACACCACATATTTCGCCGGTAAAAATAAAAAGCCGGAGAGTTACTCTCACTTTTGTAGGCCAGGTTATCAGCTGTTTCCAACTGTTACAAGGTCATGAGCTGGTCTACAGAAAACGGGAAGAGGCGAGTGAGAAAGAAAACGTAACTCGAACCTTTGCTGGCCGGCAAATGCTGATCTTAGCACGAACAATCTGCAGCCTCTCTCTCGTGCTCACATACAAAAATTAAACACGTGCTACTCTTTCTATTGCATTGCAATTGCAACAAACCCCTAATGTCCGCTGAATCCGCAGGGACACCAAAATGAAATTCACTTGTGAGCAAATTGTTAACACTTAACAAAAAAACAAAAAGACAGCTGCAAACATTGAATAATGAATATATGTGTGTTTATATATACAATAAGCAGAGACAGTCCCCGGTTATTGGTGCTCTGGTTTTATGAGGCTTGTCTAGCACTGATTTTTAGCGCCATAATGTGCCAATTTCCAGTTACCAGCGCTGATACATACCTTAAAGAAGTGCTATTAACCGGTTATCAGCACCATAATATAGTTATTGGTACCATAAGTGCCAGAAATCGCAGATATTTCTGTTACCAGCGCTTTTTGCTTATCAAGCCATCAGAATGGAACCCCCACCGATAACCAAGGACTGCCTGTATATATGAAAAAAGTTTGTCTATAATAGGCAATGCTGCTTGGTCAGATAGAGGCAATGCCATGGTAATGCTATTAACTATCATTTGCACACTGAAAAAGGGCTACGTTTTTCTTGGTAGGCTTGGCTGTTAATTTTTGTGTGGGGGGGGGGTTAGCGGTAGGGGAGAGGTGGAAAGGCCATTGTCTGTTTGAGAGCATGCATGACTATTACCTGCTTAAAAACTGTGTCATATAACGTGTTATCAATGTTCATTACTTCTGATTGACTGAGAAAGATACTTATGAATACAGTAACATATAGTGGAAGTTGTGTAATAGGTAAGCCTTTATTTGTTTGTTAGCTTTTATGATATTGGCTCAAAAGCATTATCATTACACATCATTATGTATTGAAAGTCTAATAGAGATACATCATAATACCAGAGTGTGGGGTTGCAGACTTTGGGGCATCTGAGGATTTGATTGTTTTGGTTCAAAATTTGACATGGGCTCCCCAACAAGAGGACTCATGGCAAAGCCTTAGATGCTTCACTGTAGGGAAAGAGATATTTCAGCAGACATTGAAAAACTATGGGAAATGAATTTCTTGTTTCGAGTGAAACTTACAATGCCACCAAAACTGGTCTATTTTATTGCTTTTTGTCCACCAGCACCTTTGCTGATGAGAAGGAAAATAGTTCATATGATCAAAACATTTTGAAACAAACACCCAAGCTTTGTTATGAGCAAATGCTTCAGGTAGCCAATGTTGCAAAACAGTTTTTGGACTTACAAAGCAACCCTGTGACCTGCATGATGAATAGTCTCTCAGTGATTTGGTATCATTCAGTGAAGGCTTTGTTCACCTCCAGGGTAGTTTCAAGTTGGTTCCTTAACCACTTTTGTAAATAGGTTATTCACCATTAGATAGGGCCATGGCATAGCTAGACATTAGGTAATGCTTTGCTTCTCATGGACAGTGTGCCTGCACATCCTCCCACAACCAAGTTTGTCAATGACAGTCATATCAGGTTTATGTTTTCCCTCCAAAAATGACTGCACGCTTACTATTTATAGACCAAGGTGTTATTTTTGCTTCAAAATGGCAAAACCAGAGTTAAGCTCTTGGATGTGACTGTGGTGTTTAAGGACAAGGAAGAGAAGGAAGAAAGCTTGGATACATAGGGGGAATCTTTTAAAGTATTTGCTCAAGTCTGCCACCTACAGCTTCACACATGCTCTGAAGGAAGTTACTATGAAGACATTTGGAATCACATCCTGAAGGTGGAAGAAGAGACGACTAACTTCATGGTTTTGATGTAGATGACTTTAGTGTACAACTTGTGAAGGAAGGTGAGGACATTCCTGAAGATGGTGGAGAACCTGGGTTCCAACTGTTATATCTAGTAGCAAGATGGAAAGTAGCCCCTAAAGATAATGATGGCTTTGACTAAGGTATGCAACTCGCCCAATCCCAGACTGTAAGGACACGTGAAGGATCCTGGATGACTTCATAAAGCTGATGAAGAACCCTCACATTCAACTCGGCAATCGGCTTTTAGTAACTTGCCAAAAAAAAAAAAAAAAAAAAAAAAAAAAAGGCAAAAAAAAAAAAAAAAAAAAAAAAAAAGTTGTCTGCCCTGCCATAAGGGTAACACAAGCCATTGAGGGAACCCTTTTTCTGTTTTAATGGAGATTGTCGTACCTCCACCACAATCTTAAGAGAACGTACTGCTATCCTTTGGATGGCACTAGCCTTCTGCCCTTCATTTCTTTATCAGTTAATCATGTGAAGGCAAAAATTAAGAACTGGAAAAAGGGTATTCACTTCCACAATCTCAGTATGTCTGGCACCTCCAAAAAGAAAAGAAGGGATGGGAGGGAACAGTAATAGGGACAGAAAAGAAGAGTGGAGCATTACATGGAACTCTAGAAGTGGCTATCCCATCTAAGATTTGGTTCACAGGGACACAAAACTCCTGGGTAGTCATACTGAGTGGAAACTTCACTTACAAAAAGGTAGCCATCTTTGATCTTCGTGCAAAAATCTACATTTCTGTCCCTAGTACTTTCTCTTCCACCCAGTTCTTTGGTTTCAGATAGGGAAGTACAATATCTAACCCTTTGGGAAGGGTTAGATATTGCACAGAAAATCTTTATGAAATTAGCAGCAACAGTTGTCCAGGAATTCAGGAAAGAAGACATTCATAATGTTCCGGGTGGTGTATTTTCTTACACCCATTTACAAACAAGTCGCTTCCTCTGCATGGGTTGAAAATTGGCTTAGTGACCCTAATTACAAAGCAGAACCCTACCCCTTTCCTGGTTTATGTCAGGGGGTAGGGTTCTGCCCTCCAGGTTTATCAAGGTTGCAGTGATTGGTATGGTCTTGATCTGCCACTTCAGTGACCGCGAGTTCGATTCTCGGGCATTCCATTGAGTGGTCAGAGATGTGTATTTCTGGTGATAGAAATTCTCTGGGTGTGGTACAGAAGTCATGTAAAGCCGTTGGTCCCGTTGCTGAATAACCTAAGGTTCCATTCAACGTAAAAAACACCATACAAACAAACCAAGGTTGCAGCAAATGTTCTGGACGGTCATATTTTCTTGCACCCTTTTACAAACAAGCCACTTTCTCTGCATGGTTAGAGAATTGTCTTAGTGACCCTAATTACAAAGCAGAACCCTACCCCCTTCCTGGTTTATGGGAGGGGTCTCTGGCTTTTGTCAGAGTGATATTTTCAAAATCTTCAAGTTTAGAAGGTGATCATCAGAGGCAGTGCACCATGAACACTGTTGCCATGACATCATACAAATTTGATTTGTACACGGAGTTGGTAGGTGCTGGCCCTATATGCCCTTTAGTGCAAAGAAAGGTCCTTCGTGATGCCATGGTAAAGGTGAGATATTGCCAGGGAGGGGGATGCAATAATCCCATATTCCAGTCCGGCTTAATTAGGTAAATCAATCATATTAGATAAACCACACACATTGACACATAATTTAGGTTCTTGGTTTTCCTATCCTTCATGTTAAACCCTAATGGGTAGCTTTAATAAAAAAATGTTGGCGATAACTTATGTTATTTACTATTGACCATTTTTTGTCTGGGTTTTTGGGATCCCTTAATCAGGAGCTAGGCCATTTCATTACTTGTTAGTTTCTTTTGCATTCTCTGTTGAGGACAAGTAGCGGCTAGGCTATCAAAAAAGGAGTTTTTAACAAATTAAAAATCGTTTTTAGCAGCTGATATTAGTCCTCAAACCCACCCGCTTTCCCCAACAATTAGGCATTGGATTCTCTCTCTCTCTCTCTCTCTTCTTCCTCCTCTCCCCGTCTCTCCCTCGTCTCTCTCTCTCTCTCTCTCTCTCTCTCTCTCTCTCTCTCTCCAGACCTGGAGAGTAATTGGTATTTGGCCTACTTGTGCACTGTTTTTGCACATGTGAGAAGGATGAGGGAAACCTGGATAATTTCTGTAGGCAAGGGCTTAAGTTTTTTTTTTTTTTTTTTTTTTTTTTTTTTTTTTTTTTTTTTTTTTTTCCACTGGTCAAATCAGGGACACTATCCAGGCCAAGATCCACTATGAGAGAATTCTCTTATATTGGTCTGTTATGGAGTCCGGTTGGTACCATAGGAGTAACTCCCTTGAGGACTCGAAAAGCTACCATATATATATATATAGATATATATATATATATAATTTTTCTATCTTTTCTCTTTTTTAGCAGCTTGTCAGAACAATGAAATTCAAACTCAGATCATAAATTATTCTTAAATATTGCCAATATTGATGCTATCCCTCATCAGCTATGCTTGGGTGGTAAATAAATGATGGGGGAACTGCAAATTTTGCTTTTTCAGTAGCCTATCTGTCGTCCCAGGGTAACATGAATAATGTTTTATGTAAACCAATATAGCGGCCTGAAGGCAGTAACTTGTGAAGCTTCAGATTAAACCATCAAAGGGTTAACTAGGTTTTTCAGAACTCTGTGCTACATACAAGGTATCATTAATTTCATCTCTAGTAGTCTTCCCACATAAACCCACATAAACTGCTAATAATATGACAAACAATACAATACGAAATTATTCTTTATAGCGTAGGTGAGAAGACAGTTTATCTAAGAGAAAACTATCGAATTTGGTGCTAAGATAATCAATTGTAAGAAAATTACAATGCAATAATTAAAACATCATTTAAATGTAATTCATGATATTTTGAAATTTAGAGACGATGAAATATGAAGACATAAGGTTTTATCTGCTGAAAGAATTTTTCTTCTATCTTCAGTACCTTTGGAAATGTTAGCATTTGAATAGTGGTAGGATTGGAGCCGGCCTTCAGAAATGAACCAGATTACTGAAATGATTTTACTTACCTTATAGTCAGCCTGTAGTGGCCAGTAAAGGCTTGGTAACCTCTGGATATCAGCTGTTTTTGAATAGAATGGATAAGAGGTTTTGTACTGTTATAAGTGATTAGTGCTATGTCGCCACTGATGACGAAGCACTTGACTTATTATGCCCCTCGGGTGTAAAAGATTCCTAAGGTGTAGTGAATTGGATATTAAATTAAAGTTGTGGTTTAATATTTCTGAATATAATCTCTTGTCTACTTTCTATGTATTTACTATATATCATGGACGGACAACACAAAATGAAAGGAGTACATGTAGTTACAAAGCACTTATCCATCTCATTGTCCCTGATTTTCCCGCAATTATAGTCCCCATGCTTTTTATATCTACAGTAGTTACAGATTTCTTCCCAACCATCGCACTGCCCAATTTTAATATTTTAAAAGTTGAGTGAAAGTATAGCAAAACTAGGTAACAGTTTCTCATAACTGTCAGACAATCAACCCTAAATAGAGGAGTATTAAATATAACGTAAGTAAAAAAAATATGCACATTGAATTTTGTAAGTACAAAAAATAATAGTTTATTAGTGAATCTGTATATACATTCGTTTTCATTACCCGACTACAATACATCAAAGTAAATTAATATAGAATGTACCAATCATATGCTTATAAAGAATATCATTGAAGGTAGACAATTCTAACATTTCAAATGGGATTTCAGCTGTATATATATGCGGCTAGTATGTTAATTTATAAATAAAAAATTCTTCCTATTCAAGATATCTATATTAGCTGTTTTCTAGTTCCAGATTTGAAAATGTTATCTTAAAATTGTAAGACGTGAGTGTTTCAGATAAACTAATAATGTCATATTTGGTAATTTACCAGTTTACCTCAGTTTAGGTTGCATTCTTAGGTCCATTTGTTGTAGGAGAGGTTTTGAAACGGGTTGATCAGGAGTGGGCTAAGCACGTTGAAGTTAGTCTATAAAGCTAGAATAATAGCCTGGACATCATATAAGCCAGTGAATTAGCCATCAAAGGTGACAGAATGTGAGAGCTTTGCATGGCTGAATCTGAGAACATTATTCCACATATTCTTTGCTTTTCCCTGAGGGTTTTTCTCTTCTATTTATAGATATTTAGGCCCCCACACACACACTTATATTATATATAGTATATATATATATATTATATATATATATATATATATATATATATATATATAATATATATATATATATATATAAAATTAAATATATATAATATATACATATATATATATATATATATATATATATATATAGAGTAGAGAGAGAGAGAGAGAGAGAGAGAGAGAGAGAGAGAGAGAGAGAGAGAGAGAGAGAGAGAGAGAGAGAGAGAGAAATGATGTTATGTATCGTTACATACTGTATCCTCAAAATGTAGTGCATGTTTTTGAACACATATTGTGCACAAACACAGTGTGAGGTTTATGGGATGTGGATTAACGGTCCTTAATTCAGCCATTCCACCATGCGAACCTCTCACATTCTGTCCCCTTTGATGGCTAATTCACTGGCTTATACTGCCAATTCAGGCCTGGCTATTATTCCAGCTTTATAGGCTAACTTCAAAGTACTTAACCCGATCAGGAACCCCATCTCCTGATCAACCAATCCCCGTTTCAAAATCCCTCCTGCAACAGTTGTACCCACAAGCATTACCAATGCTGCAGTAAACTAAACTACAGAGTGAAATATACTAAATTTGTCTTTCTAAAGGACTTGTACTTAAAAGTTCAAGATGACATTTTTCATATATTGGAATAGAAAACTTAAGTCTACACACTGGAATATCAGTAAAGTGGAAACCCCAAGTATTTTTTAAAATATTCAGTTATCTTCAGTGCATATGGAACATATGAAAATTAATGGCATTTAATCAAAGTATGGTAAAATTACTCGCCTCATGTTGTAGGGACTATTAAGGGAATTTTTTTTGTAATTTTCCAGCCCCAAGTACTCAAAGCAATAAAATATTGACTGATTGATAGAAAAAGGCATATCGCTTGACACATTTCATGAAAATCGAATGCCTAATTCCGTTGAATAGGGTGGCATAGGAAGATGTTAAGCATATTTGTTTAGGTTGAATTTGGATCATGGATGAACCCCTTATGCAGTTTCCACAAGCTTAGCTTCTTTATACTTTTACACAGAATACTCACCACCAGTGTGTCTAACCTTGACACATACTGTATCATTTGTTGCGGTATTAAATGCACTTGTCTTCATTGATTTTAAGGTCGTTCCTTTCCAGTACCTTTCATACACCAGCCACTCACCACTTAGTTTTTGGGGCTGCTTCATGTTTCATACACTTTTTACCAACCTGTCATGCTCTATTCTTTCCACACATGCGAGAACCATTACAAAACTGATTCGTCATTTCACCTATGCTAACCTTTTTACCAGTTTCTACATATGTAAACATTTCTCACCTTTTCAGGTGAGCTTATGCCACATATACTCTGCATACAATTCATCTCCCAATTCTACCGTTTCATTCATTTTCAACATCCATACTCAACACTTCCATTAAGGGAAATTTGCTTAACCCTTCCTTCATATCTTTTTGCTTTGACTTTCCACATACTCCAAATTTCCTCATTGACTTTTGCAAACATACTACCTTCTTTGCATCACATATTGTGTGACTTGTCTCCTACCGTCATCCATTGCATTCTAGCAAATACTACATTAAATTAACTTCTACCATTTTTCCATTATCCATAATATTGATGCTTCATCTTGGTGGTATCTATATATCCTCAGATCTTTACTTTGCTCACAGGTACGCTCTTCTTTCTTCATTTGCACGCATTCAAACGTGTATTAGTTTTAGCCGATTCTTCTCGCAATTCCAAATCATTGAAGCATTATTTGGAAACACTTAACCTTTCCACATGCCATTCATGATTGATTTTTTATCCAAAAACATTTGCACCTACACTTCGTGTCCTTTCCCTTGACTTGCTTCATCATGGAGACATAACACAGCCATTTTAACCCTAGTTGCACTTCTATCTTACTACTCTTCTGAAGTCATTATGTATTTCTTAACATTATAAGAACTATTACATTCCATAATCTTGACTTGAAAGATATGGGCTCGTTGGATATTAAATCATTAATACAGTTATCACTGCAAAACCGTTTTTATACATTGTTAAAAGTATTTTCATATTTAGAAACGATTGCCTAGTTGTTTTTCTCCCACCACAGCTATGTATGTATGGAACCAGTAACTTTATGCACCCTTTATCCTGCCGTGCCCTTGACAATTTCAGGTGGGTCGTCCTTGACTGCTGGCTTGTATGATTCCAGGTCATATAGGACTGCAGCAAAGCATAAGTATTCCACGTTTGGAAATGGTAATTGGACCTGTCAGGTTCAGTGGAAGGAGTAGTCCAGTGGGTCTCGTGTCTTTATCGAAGGAATACTGGGTTAAGGGCATTTAGGAATACTAGGTTAAGGCCATTTATTTGTAGCATCAAACTTGTTCGCTAGGTAGACTTCTCAGTCTGTTAATACTGGAGTCACTATCAGTCATCCTTCACGAGCAGCTGCAATCTAGTTGTCTCGGTTGTCTCTTAACTTGTGCTGCTTGTATTTTTCCCTGGACCACTGACTTCCCCTTAATGAGGTTCCTCAGTCTTCCTATAATTATCAAAGAACCAAATTCTTCTCTCTGAACTAATCAGTTAAATGATTTCCAGCCCATCCACTGTTGGTGCCTTCAGAACTCGTAATCAGATGAACTAATGTCCTGTCATTCACCCATCCTTTAGAATCCCGATGTTCTTATATTGACAACGGTCGTTATTAACTCTTGATTCACTTGAGACGCAAACCGAGTCATTTAATGGTGCACAACATGTCAATTTCAATGTTTTTAAGCTCCAAGTCGTCATTTTGACTTTTTAAAAAACAATTTGTGTTATTTTTATAGTACCTAAATGAATTAAAAGTATCTGCTTAAAATGATAACAATGGTTACCATGGCATGAATAGTAAATTTAAAAATATCGCACAAAATCAGATAGTGCTTATCGAGTTAAAAGGCCCATTCTGGTGACAAAATTTTAAAACCCAATAACTAGCAGGAACTGAATAAATATGTAACATGTATGCTTGGTGGTATGGAAATTATACTGAAATATTTACCTCGAAGAGCGCAAAAAATTCCTTACAATGCTGATGTTTTGAAAATTACTTTTAACAAATTATTCCTTTTCAAACCATGCAAAGATTAATGGCTCCTGATCCATACTGGTTTGCTTTGATTACTAAGGCGAAATCATACCATCTCAACTCGTCCCTTTTCGAAAACATCCTCGTCTCACATTGAGCTTTTCAGTTGCTTAATTTGTGTAGCTAATGCCAACCTGGCGAACAACTTTCCACAGCTGTGAATGTTAGTCATCCCGGTTTCTATTCCGGAATTAACCTTTTTTGAAAATGTCCATTGTAAATATCCATATCTGGAAAGATCAGTCGTTTTGGTTTATGAACTATAATACATGAAGTCGGATTGGAAAGAGCAGTGCAGTATGACCGCCTAAAAATATCGAATCTTTGCTGAAAATTGAGACTTTGAACATGACCTCTCACTCAAACCTTGGAGAACAATGCTGATATTTTAGTGATGAAACCATTACTGGTGGCGTTGATGATCATAGTTTTTGCGAGACCAGGTTGTGTGTCAATCATGGTACCATATATGGCAGTAGCCTAATCAACTTGGTCATTTTTGGCGGTGCTGAAACAGAACTGAAACCAATATACGGACTAAATATAAATGATAACCCAATAGAAATATTAAATTGCTGACAGTATTAAGAAAAAGTAGCATAAACCAATACGGGCAAACACTTCAACCCCTTTAAAGAGAAAAATCCACCGAAGAAAGAGCAATAATCTATATTTGAAGCATCAGTGAGGGTGAGGAAGGGAGAGAGAGAGAGAGGTGGTGCAAATCGATGGGATGGGAACAGAAAATATTAATATTCACAACACAAAGTTTTAAGAAATTTAGAAAAAGAAATATCCTAGGATGCTGAAAGTAAGTAATCAGATCTCAGTCTTAGGAAATGTTGGAAATTGTGAGCACTTCCAGATACTAAGATGTAATTGCTGCAGTGTTAGCATTCAAGGAAAACAAAATACAGGGTCATCAAGAGTAACTTTTCTGATATTACAAAGTTCATTGATCAAAGGCAGCAGTAATTCTCTTGAATTGTGTCCATCTTCGCCCAGCAAAGGATGAACTGATTTTGAGCTTACTCCTTTTCTGAAATGGAAAAGTTTGAAAAACAAATGGGGGTTGGGGGCCCAATAATGGTGAAGGAGAATTAGCGTTTAAACAATTGGGCTTTCACGAAAAACCTTTATTTAAAAAAGAAATGGTAACTTTAGAAAACCATATCAGTATTTATCACAAATCTTCAAGTTTTGTAAGAAATGAAAGAAAATATGACAAAGTTCAGTGGGGAAAGGGGATGTGAAGACTAATCCATAGAGGCGCTTTCTCTCTCTCTCTCTCTCTCTCTCTCTCTCTCTCTCTCTCTCTCTCTCTCTCTCTCGTATTTTCAAGGCTGATGTTTTATATTCAAAATTAATCAGGGTTAAGCCCCGAGAAGAATAAAAGCATTAACACCGCTTGTGGAATAAGAATGTTAAGGATAAATTGATAATTTTAAACCATTTTAGAATTATGGAAGTCGTATCTTAATAATGTAATAATGAAGTTTATGATGGATGCTAAATTTTATGCTCACTGTTTAAAAAACTAAAAAATAAACTTATTATATTAAGAGTGCTTGAAACTGATTTTTTGGTAAAAGGTATCTTATTAGTAAACAGAACAAATGTGTTTGATGCATGCATAACCCCAGAAGTACCCCACATAGCAAAGACAAGGGCTCTTGAAAAGGAAGGGGGGGGGGGGGCGTTGTTAGGAAGTTTGATTACAAAGGCTAAGAACCGCTCTTTCCTAGAAATGTGCAAATTCCAAATTAAGGAAGATGCTGAATGGTGTTTTCGAAAGCTTAAAGATACTGAAATCTAGGGTGTTTAGATGACATGGACCCGTCATGTATTCTTGGGAAAGTAGGACACACTTGAATTAAGAAAAATCTGTTGTAAAGTTGTTCAGAATAAGGTTGCTGATTTTCTGACAGGATGGAATAAATGGTGTAAAACTGTTATGTTCGTGCAAGAATAGTAAAGATGGGTCAGGGCAGGTGGAAGTAATCAGTGGACGAAGTACAGCCATAATAATTGTCATCTTTTAACAAAATATCCTTTACTCAGGAAAAAGAGAAAACTAATTTCCACAGACGAAGTAATTCCTGTAAGCTACTGGATGCTGATTGGTGATTTGGGTGCATCTTGAAACAAATACTCAAAAGTTGAATGCCCAAGCTTATTCCTTTTGATTAGTAACCGTCTGAATGATGAGTACTGATTTTTGTTAAGCCTTGTGCTTACGAAAGGAAGTGAATCCGTAGTAAAGAAACTTAGAGAATTAGGGAAGAAAAACCAAGTGGTTATGCTTTAATTGTGGCAGAGATGATTTCAACTGAAAACGCAATGATGAATCTTCTACTAAGATGCCCTTTATATCACACGGCATAGTATGTGTTTGTGTGTGTGTGTTATCTTAAAATTGATGGTGAATTATGAGCCCATAGTGCAGAGAAAGTATTCGCATTACACAGACATTCAATTTTCAGTTTTTATCTTGGCTGGAATCTTTTCTTTAATATCAACAGGTCTTCTCATCGGCTAATGAAAGCTCCTGTATGTCACCCCCCCCCCTTGGTATATATATGTATGATATACCGGGTGTTTCGAGATTAGAACCCCCCTTCCACAGAACAAATGGAAAGTTATGAAGTTTTCTGCAATAGCCTATCTCCAAGTACATTATCTTAAGTTTCTATGAAGCCATTTTTCATTGTACATGTCTTTTATTTTCAGACTGAATGACTGAGTTAGATACAGCCATGGCTAACGAACTGGAGGAAATTAGATGGATTGACCGAATCCGGAATATAACCTTCAGAAAGGCCAAGGATGCTGGTGCATCCTTCATTTCACATTAGGTAATAGCTTAATACATTAAAAGAGATGAATGCTTCGTTAAAAGAAACTGGAACAAAAATGCATATGACTGTCATTGCGAAAAGAGTGAGAATCTTGGAAGGCCTGAAGTCCTTTCTCAGGAGTCAAAAGACATCGTAGCTGAGGCAGTGGGTAGACCAAGAAAGTCTTTGCGTAAATTGGCGCTTGAACTAGAAACAAAAAGGGGAATGAAGAGAAGTTATATATATATCGTGAGTTGAAAAAATCTGGTATCAAGCCATTTCATGTTATCAGCAAGCCCAACATCACTCAGCAACAGAGAGAAGACCATGCATGGTTTTGTGGTTCATGTCTTAAAGATTGGAATGAAGCTAACTTTCTCCATGTTGCCGCATCAGATGAATTCTTCATTTACTCATTCAGGACGCCAAATCATAAAAATGACATCGTTTGGGCTGCAAAGTTGGATGATCTCGGCGATGACATGCATTATCGCCAAGTTGTGAAATTTCCTGAATGTTTGGGAGTTTTTCTCCGTTTCACAGCCAAACATTTAATGTGATCATCAAAGAAAAAGAACAGTCATGGAGTGACAAATACTTCAGAGAAATTGTGCTTACTGGTGGAGTATTTCCTTTCCTCAAAAGATCCTGAAAATGTGTTATCTGTTGAAGAAGTCACATTTTTACATAAGGCACCATGTTTCAAGGCTCTACAGACACAGGAGCTGCTTTGAAACAGTTATCAATTTCTTCTCGTCAAGTGAATTTCCAGGTAGCTCCCCTGACCTTAATGTGTGTGAAAACATTGGTAGTATCTTAAAGGATTGTGTTGTATCTTGAAGGATTGTGTTGAAGTGTGCACAGTGAACTATGATTGTATACCAAGCCTCAACGACCTACAAAGAGAGGTATCCGAAGTGCTCAGGGAAATGGAGTTTGAGTCTGTGCTTTTTTATGATTTGCTGAAATCATACCCCTCTAGAATGCAGGCTGTGGTACAGGCAGATGGAGGCCACACAAAATATTGAATACTCAGGGAAACTTAAATAAATATCTGTTCTGAATTACTTTTGTTTTTGTCCATATCAATTTTAGTTTATGCTGTAGAGGGGGGTTGGGGGGTGGCTCTTAATTTCGAAACACCGTGTATATATAAACCCACTAATTGATAACTTTATTTCCCTTTCTTTAATGTTATGCATCGTCGATAAACATGCAGAATAGCCACGATACCCTTTACTTAGACTAACTTTCACACTAAACATATCACTCTTCCTGCAACGCATTCAAACTCGTATCCCCATCGTCATAAAAACTCTGCAAATATTCATTTCACATAGCATCGACACCACTCCCCACATTGCTTGTAGTATAATTCCTATTAAATTATTTATAGGTCCATATACGCCACATTCTGCGGGTATGTTACTACAATATCTGTAGTCGCCACTTTCGACTTCTTATAAGCATTAAACAGCCGCATAAGATTCTGTAAACCAGTGTCTGATAATTTTACTCTTATGTAATTTCTGGTTTTCTGTGTAACTGTTGCCTTCCCAAGTTTCACTTTTTTTTTTATTTAGGATCCCAAGTTTCACTTTGTTTTTATTTTGGATTATGTTTTCTCCTTTTTTTCTGTTTAAAGTTAAAGTTAGCAGGTTCAGTGCCCACTTGTTGAAGACTTCACTCTCATTATCCCTTGGCCGATTATACTAAAATTACTCGAATCGGCTAAAGTGAATTCAGCAGCTTGTGCCGACTCCCGTTTAATTCTTGGAAAACTGTGGCTGTAGAAATGTAATCCATGTTGACCCATCAAAGTTGAATTTCAAGGTCATTTATTTTTTAAATGGAAGGCTCTTTATTTGCGATATTGCAAGTCGACCAGTATTAAGCTTGAGTAGCCTGCCTGATATTTGCCCTGTTAAGATCGTGCTTGTAATAATGGTTTTGGCCAGCTGCTTTTATTTTCCACTTTTGACAATTTTATCTCTTCTGGAGCATTTTTATCGATGTCATGGTGTCTGGTGTTTTTGTTCTTTCAGGTATTAATTCAACCATAAAACCTTATCTTTGGATTAAGAGGATTGTTGGGGTTTTGGGGGGGGGGGGGGGGGGGTTCAGAACTGTGTTCATGTACAGTGTATGAATGCCTTGCTTGGTTGATTTTTTATTTAAATTTATGTCTCTCTCTCTCTCTCTCTCTCTCTCTCTCTCTCTCTCTCTCTCTCTCTCTCTCTCTCTCTCTCTCTCTCTCTCTCTCTCTCTCTGGAAGAAAAAACCCTATTAAATATCAAGCAAAACCCCAAACTATTATACTCATATGCGAAGAAGATGAATAAAAGAAGAAGAATAAAAGAAGAATAGAAATAGGCCCTCTGAGAATTGAAGGGAGATTAACGAATGAAAAAAAGGAAATTTGCAACATACTGGCAGAACGATATAAGAGAGAATTCACCCCTAGAATAGATAATGAAGATAATGATATAGAAGTAAGGGACGAAAATAGTGAATATTTAGCTGACATAAAAATTAATGAAGCTGATATTGTGCAGGCAATTAATGAAATTAAAAATGGAGCTGCTGCAGGGCCGGATGGAGTCCCTGCTATTTTGTTAAAGAAAGTAGTTCATTCTATCGCAAAGCCACTTGCAATATTATTAAGACAAAGTGTAGATACAGGCAAGATTTATGATGAGCACAAATTAGCATATATCACCCCTACTTTCAAAAGTGGATCAAGACTAGAGGCAAGTAATTATAGGCCTGTGAGTCTAACATCACATATTATGAAAGTGTATGAAAGGGTAATGAAGAAAAATATTATGAAACATTTATAAAAAAATAATTTGTTTAATATAGGACAACACTGTTTCGTACCCGGAAAAAGTACACAAACCCAACTGTTAGTCCACCGTGAGAACATATTCAAAAATATGAAAAGTGGAAATGAAACACATGTGGTTTATCTAGACTTTGCAAAAGCTTTTGACAAAGTAGACCATAATATATTAGCAAAGAAAATTAGAAAACACAATATCGTAGATAAAGTAGGAAGATGGTTAAAAGAATTTTTACACAACAGAAAACAGTTATTGCAAACGATGAGAAATCGGATGAAACCAAGGTAATATCCGGTGTGCCACAAGGTACGGTGCTAGCTGCAATATTGTTTGTTATTATGATTGAAGACATAGACAGTAATGTTAAGGATTCGGTAGTGAGTAGTTTCGCTGATGACACAAGAATACGTAGTAGAGAAATTACTTGTGATGAAGATAGGAAACGCTCTACAAAGAGACCTTAACAAAGTATATGATTGGGCAGAGGTAAATAGGATGGTATTTAACTCTGATAAATTTGAATCAATAATTATGGAGACAGAGAAGGAAAGCTATATGCATATAGGGGAGCCTAATAATGAGACAATCACAAATAAGGAAGCAGTTAAAGACCTTGGTGTGATGATGAATAGGAATGTGTTATGCAATGATCAAATAGCAATTCTGTTGGCAAAATGTAAAGCAAAAATGGGAATGTTGTTACGGCACTTCAAACAAAACAAGCTGAACACATGATTATGCTTTTATAAAAAAAAATATGTTCGTAGTCCACTTGAATATTGCAATATGATATGGTACCCACACTATCAAAAGGATATTGCACAAATAGAGAGTGTACAAAGGTCCTTTACAGCTAGAATAGAAGAAGTTAAGGACCTAGACTACTGGGAAAGACTACAATCCTTAAAATTATATAGTCTAGAAAGGAGAAGAGAACGCTACATGATAATTCAGGCATGGAAACAGATAGAAGGAATAACAGAAAATATCATGGAACTAAAAATATCAGAAAGAGCAAGCAGAGGTAGATTAATAGTGCCCAAAACTATACCAGGAAAAATAAGGAAAGCACACAGGACATTAATCCACTACGCACCAGCATCGATAATGCAGCGTCTATTCAATGCGTTGCCAGCTCATCTGAGGAATATATCAGGAGTGAGCGTAGATGTGTTTAAGAATAAGCTCGACAAATATCTAAACTGCATCCCAGACCATCCAAGATTGGAAGAAGCAAAATATACCGGAAGATGTACTAGCAACTCTCTGGTAGACATTAGAGGCGCCTCACACTGAGGGACCTGGGGCAACCCGAACGTACTGTAAGGTCTGTAAGGTAAGGTCTCTCTCTCTCTCTCTCTCTCTCTCTCTCTCTCTCTCTCTCTCTCTCTCTCTCTCTCTCTCTCAACCTATTTCTATTTATTCTTTGATAATCTTGACTTGATGTAAAGTTTGAAATTTCAAGTCTTGTAGTATAGTTAAATGTTGATTTTATGCGCTTTGTAACCGGCTTGTCATTGGATGGTATGAAGTTAAGAGGCAGGGGAATAGCTTAGGCGTTGAGAAGTGGATTTGGTGCTTGAAGATGATCTGGAAAGCTGCTCCTCATGTCCTCTCCCTCCTTTCCCCCTCCTCAGCCCTTTTCATAGTTATTTGTGGGAACACCCAAGTTATCCTGAACATTTTCCCTTGAAATTCCGTGGAGATGACGCCATATTTATGTTCATCTGACGCTCTGAAGGGAAATGTTAGTTGAAGGTGAATAGGCTAAATATTGCCATGCAAATTCCTTCCCATAGGTATAAGTGGCTAAATTGAGTGTCAGTTCATCGAGAATGCGGCTCTCTGGAAAATTGCTGTCTTTTGAGGTTGTTGAAGGGCCTTGTTTTAATTGATGGATTGACAGTCGTAATGTCAAGGACTGAGGACATGATTTCAGATCAGGATTTTTTAATTAATAGTATGTTTTGCAATAATTCCTTCTAGGGTAGAATAATATATATCACATACGTGTATGTATATATATAGATATATATATATATATATATATATATATATATATATATATATATATATATATACATATATATATCAGCAAAAGCCACAGGGAAAATTTTTAAAAAAGAAAAGACAGAGTGCCAAGTACTTTCGTGTATTTAACACATCTTCGGGGAACAAATTTAAAGTCTTTGTGCCCCGAAGATTGTTAAATACACGATAGTACTTGGCACTCTGTCTTTTCTTTTTTTAAAATTTTCTCTGTGGCTTTTGCTGGTAAACAAACACGTGCTTACTTTTGTGATTTTATAGTATATCACAACACACACACACACATATATATATATATATATATATATATATATATATATATATATATATACACACACACACATATACATACGTATATTCTAACGAAAATAACGTCTCTTCGGCATGACCACTTTTTTTTTTCTTTCTTTTCTTTTTAGAAATTTAACTGAAAGCAGCTGTCCCGGCAGTAAGTAAGGAAATTTATTTTCTTGTTTGTTGTTTATAAATTGTTTAACTAATTGGGTACTGTACGGGGGTAATGCCGTTAGTACACCTCATGCAGTGCACGGTAGGCGTTACTTAAGGTACTGTGCAGCGTGCCTTCGGCCCCAACTGCAATCCCTTTCGTTCCTTTTACTGTACCTGCTTTCATATTCTTTTTCTTCTATTTTACTCTCTACCCTCTCCTGACCATTGATTCATAGTGCAGCTGCAGATTTTCCTCCTGTTACACCTTTCAAACCCTTTACTGTCAATTTCAGTTTCAGCGCTGAATGACCTCATAGGTCCCAGTGCTTGAAAGGACAAGGGAGTAGAGTGTTGCAAAGTCTCTCTCTGCTTCTCATGGATAGGGAGAGTTGTAAAGTAATCGCTTCCCTAACAATAGAAATTGCACTGGCTGCGGTGGATCGATAGTTTCTCACTCCATCCCTCCCCCACCCTGTTTTCTCCTCCTCCTCCTCCTCCTCCTCCTCCTCCTCCTCCTCCTCCTCCTCCTCCTCCTCTCATCAACCATTTTGTAGTCTGTACTGTAGTAGAACTCTCACTTGTCTGCTTTGTGGTTTCTGTGTTCATTTACGAAGATTAGTTTTGTATTCTGACTCACTATCCTACGTTGTCTACCATGTACGTTTTGTGGGTTTCTTGATATTGTACCTTAGAGGGTCCGTTTCTTCCCTCCTTTATATCGGTTTTTGTTTGTTTGTTTGTGTTTGTGATTTCTCTGGTTACCATGTGGGTGTCTTTATGTGTACACCTTTGTTTATTAGGCATGTTTAGTTTCGTCTTATTAAGGTGTTGAGTTATTTGGAATTAAGAATAGCAATATTGCCAAAATGTCATGTTAAAAATTTGTACCTCAAATTCAAACTTGTTAATGCTGAATTCTGATACATATTTTATGTTAGGTGTTTCTATTGTACAGTATCAGTATTTTCTTTCCATTGTTCACCAACCTCCACAATGTTATGTCGTTTTGTAGTAGTTTTTTTAAAGAGTTCTCGACTTTTAATTTGATTTCGTTCTTATAAATTTTTGTATATTTCATTAATGTTTTGCTCGTGCTCAGACTCAGGTGCCTTCCTATTGGGAGTTCTCTATCTGGTGTAATCGGATATATTGAAGCACGATCATGGCACTCTGTACTCCCTATGAGGGGAGCTGCAACTTGGGGAGAGAACACAGCTGAATATTTTTATTATTATTATTATCATTATTATTATTATTATTCATGCCAGTTTATAATTACAAGGCAATTTATCTTCTCGTGTTTTTAATGCTGTCAGGCAATGGGTGATGTCAAATCAATTTTCGAGCTAAAAGATTCGGTAATGCAGCAATGTGAAGTGTTTTCATTCTCAATGTTCTAACTGGAAAATGTTGCTTCCCTCCTCCCCACCCCCCCACCACTCCATGCTATCATCCTTGAAAGATAAGATTAGAGTCTTGAAGCTTATTTATTCATTTTAAAACCAAATGCAAACCCTCTCTCTCTCTCCCTCCCACCCTTAATATTACTTGATGGGAGCACATTAGAATCTCAGATAGGCCCCGCAAGTTATTTCCAATGGAGGTGTACTTGAGTCTGATTCTTCCCTATAAACCTCTTGCTAATTGGATTCATTTTATTTTTGTAATAGATATTGAGCTGTGAATCGTTTGTACACAAAATTTGAACACTTCCAGTAGATTTCGTTCGCCAAACAATGAGTTTTATTTTGATATTCACAAGGAAATGGTTTTCATATTAGAATATTATTGATCTCACTGGCAGCTTGTTGAGCTTAGACCTATTTTTATATATATTTATTCTTCACTACTGAAAATGCATATTTGCTTATCTAGTTTGATTTTAGTGTCCCGAATGGATAAGTTTATATGATTTAAGAATATTTAAAGAGTAAATAATTCACTAGGTTATCCATCGCGAATATTCTTGTTCATAACATTTTGGATACAGAATTTTACATACATCGCAGGAATAGACCAGTGGTCACAAACTTCCACAGATGAAAAATAGTAATTTGAACTGCTTGGGAGTATAGAAGTAACATCTTGTTATTTTGCTTCCATTCCCGCTTCTTGTCCAATCCAGGGTCCAAAGAATTCTGCTTCAATCCTTCTCAAATATTCAGTGCCGGTGTTTGGTGTTTCTTGCAGTTTCATCATTAGATTATTTATTTAACTCATAATTTTTTTGGATCGCTTTCATCTTGCTATCTGATCACTCTTTAACTCCATGTTGTCAATGGCGTAGTGCTTGGCTTTAACTAAACTTTATGCTCTCTTTTCCCCCCCCCCCCCCCCCCTTTTTTTTTTTTTTTTTTTTTTTTTTTTTTTTTTTTTTTTTTTTTTTTTTTTTTTTTTTTTTTTTTTAAGCATTTGTCATGTCAAT
Organism: Macrobrachium nipponense; assembly: GCF_015104395.2. Classification (NCBI taxonomy): domain Eukaryota; kingdom Metazoa; phylum Arthropoda; class Malacostraca; order Decapoda; family Palaemonidae; genus Macrobrachium; species Macrobrachium nipponense. The sequence goes on along the minus strand of NC_061110.1, from coordinate 46,644,483 downwards.
TTTTTTTTCCCCATTGGAGGCATCATCCTTTGTTTGCTAGAACTAGCCGATAGCAGGCGGATCTGCCAGTTTCGGATTAAAGGGGGAGGGGCTCCTGGTCCCGTGCCCTCCTCCTTGGATAGGTTAATGTGTAAATCTCAAAGCTATAATTAACTTGTGATAAAGTGTATCCACTGCGCAAAAGTAAAATATTGATAGAAACATCGAAAACAAAATTATTTTAATGCATGTATTCAATGCTTAGATTTGCCAAAGAAACTTCACCTGCTACTTCTTTGTAAGCTACAGGCGCGGGAAACAAATGTAATAATCTCCAGAATTTCTCTCTCTCTCTCTCTCTCTCTCTACAGTAAAAATATAAAATGGTCAGAAATTAATGAAGAATTAAACAAAGATTGGGATAACATTTTCGTAAGTGATGACATAAGGGTAAATACGGAGATATTATATAAAATATTGGAGATAATAGTGGAAAAATAGATACCGGAACAAGGAAAAGTAAACATCATTCATGCAATACCAAGAGACAGAAGAATCTTGTTCCAGAAAATCAGAAAGTGGAAAAAAGGTCTTGCAAAAGAAAAAAATGCATGGAAAGTTATAGAACTAAAAGTAAGATAGAAAATGCAGAAAAAAAAAGATTTAGACAATCAAAAGAAAATGAAAACGGGACTTGGAAGAAAAAACCCTATTAAATATCAAGCAAAACCCCAAACTATTATACTCATATGCGAAGAAGATGAATAAAAGAAGAATAGAAATAGGCCCTCTGAGAATTGAAGGGAGATTAACGAATGAAAAAAAGGAAATTTGCAACATAACTGGCAGAACGATATAAGAGAGAATTCACCCCTAGAAATAGATAGATAATGAGATAATGATATAGAAGTAAAGGGATGAAAATAGTGAATATTTAGCTGACATAGATATTAATGAAGCTGATATTGTGCAGGCTATTAATGAAATTAAAAATGGAGCTGCTGCAGGGCCTGATGGAATTCCTGCTATTTTGTTAAAGAAAGTAGTTCATTCTATCGCAAAGCCACTTGCAATATTATTAAGACAAAGTGTAGATACAGGCAAGATATATGATGAGCACAAATTAGCGTATATTACCCCTACTTTCAAAAGTGGATCAAGACTAGAGGCAAGTAATTATATTTTTTTGGTTTTTTTCCTGTGAGTCTAACATCACATATAATGAAAGTGTATGAAAGGGTATGAAGAAAAATATTATGAAACATTTAATAAAAAATAATTTGTTTAATAAAGGACAACATGGTTTTGTACCCGGAAAAAGTACACAAACCCAACTGTTAGTCCACCGTGAAAACATATTCAAAAATATGAAAAGCGAAATGAACAAACAGATGTGTTTATTTAGACTTTGCAAAAGCTTTTGATAAAGTAGACCATAATATTAGCGAAGAAAATTAGAAAACACAATATCGTGGATAAGGTAGGAAGATGGTTAAAAGAATTTTTACACAACAGAAAACAGATAGTTATTGCAAACGATGAGAAAATCGGATGAAGCCAAGGTAATATCCGGTGTGCCGCAAGGTACGGTGTTAGCTGCAATACTGTTTGTTATTATGATTGAAGACATAGACAATAATGTTAAGGATTCGGTAGTGAGTAGTTTCGCAGATGACACAAGAATAAGTAGAGAAATTACTTGTGATGAAGATAGGAACGCTCTACAAAGAGACCTTAACAAAGTATATGATTGGGCAGAGGTAAATAGGATGGTATTTAACTCTGATAAATTTGAATCAATAAATTATGGAGACAGAGAAAGAAAGCTATATGCATATAAGGGACCTAATAATGAGACCATCACAAATAAGGAAGCAGTTAAAGACCTTGGTGTGATGATGAATAGGAACATGTTATGCAATGATCAAATAGCAACTCTGTTGGCAAAATGTAAAGCAAAAATGGGAATGTTGTTACGGCACTTCAAAACAAGAAAAGCTGAACACATGATTATGCTTTATAAAACATATGTTCGTAGTCCACTTGAATATTGCAATATGATATGGTACCCACACTATCAAAAGGATATTGCACAAATAGGGAGAGTGGTACAAAAGGTCCTTTACAGCTAGAATAGAAGAAGTTAAGGACCTAGACTACTGGGAAAGACTACAATTCTTAAATTATATAGTCGGAAAGGAGAAGAGAAACGCTACATGATAATTCAGGCATGGAAACAGATAGAAGGAATAGCAGAAAATATCATGGAACTAAAAATATACGAGGCAAGCAGAGGTAGATTAATAGTGCCCAAAAATATACCAGGAAAAATAAGGAAAGCACACAGGACATTAATCCACTACGCACCAGCATCGATAATGCAGCGTCTATTCAATGCTTGCCAGCTCATCTGAGGAATATATCAGGAGTGAGCGTAGATGTGTTTAAGAATAAGCTCGACAAAATATCTAAACTGCATCCCAGACCATCCAAGATTGGAAGATGCAAAATATACCGGAAGATGTACTAGCAACTCTCTGGTAGACATTTAGAGGTGCCTCACACTGAGGGACCTGGGGCAACCCGAACAAGATGTAAGGTCTGTAAGGTAAGGTCTCTCTCTCTCTCTCTCTCTCTCTCTCTCTCTCTCTCTCATAGAAACAACTTGTTATTGAACAACCAACACGATTTCAGACAAAATTGCTTATGAAACGTGTTGGAGATTTTTCATATGCTTGGTATTTACGACAGTAGTAGAGCAATAGATATAATCTACTTAGGTTTCCAAAAGACCATTGACAAAGTTCCACGCAAGAAACAAATGGCAAAAGTTGGAGGTTTAGGAATTGTAGGAGTATATAACAAGACTGGATCGAAGAGTGGCTAACAAATAGAAAACAGGGTCGTAATAAATGGTGAAGAATCAGAATGGTCAGTTTTGTAGGCTTCACTAGCAAGATAGCCAAATTTGCAGATGACACCAAACTAGGTGTAAATGCAGCAGACCCAGATACAGTGGAAAGTTTAAGAAATGATCTAAAGAAAATAGAAGTGTGGTAAAAAATATGGCCAATGCCTTTTAACCTGGATAAATGTAAAGTGTTACAAATCGGAACAAACAACCCTCATGCTTCTTGTGAATGACATAAATAATAGTGTAGATCAAGAAGAGGTCCTTGGAGTTATTATTACCAAGGACTTAAAATCCGCAAGACGGTGCATAAAGCTGAAAATGTGGCACAGAAACTACCTAGGATACATGAAGAGCAGTTCAGATGCAGAAATAAGGAATCGGTGCTGCAGCTCTACACATCAATAGTTAGACCACATCTTGAATATGCAGTACAGATTGGATCACCAACACTAAGAAAGGACATAAATAGACTAGAAGTGGTACAAGCAAGAGCCACAAAGGTAATTCCATCCATCAAGCAAATAGGTTACCAAAGACGACCATAGAGCCCTGAACATGTATGACCTAGAAACACGACGATTGCGAGGACAACTAATAGAGACGTTCAAAATACTTAAGGCATAACAAAAGTAGACAGTAACCACTTCACATAAACGATAACCAGACGAGAAATAATGGATGGAAACTAAAACTGAAGAGACACAACACCTCGCTGTGGGAACTTCACATACTTCACATACAAGGTATGTGACACATGGAATAAACTGCCACTAGAATTTGTAAGCAGCAACAGTGTAGGAGAGTTAATATAAAGCTAGACAGAATCATTAGAACACTGTGAATTAATTGTAAAACCTGCTCCTCAAGATAAGTGAGCACATGATGATGTCTCCTGGGATGGACTAATAATTAGTCTGAGACATCCTAATCCTTGTAATTCCTGGTAATTCAGTATATACAATATTTTATATATATATATATACATACATAAATACATATATATACATATATACATATACATCTTATACATCATATACATACACATACATACACACACACACACACATACATACATACACAGTGTGCGCGCTCATACACATATGGATATTGATATATATGTATCCTGATGAGGTGTAGAAATACATGAAAGCGGTAGGTTCAGGCCATTTCTTTTTCCCCTTTTCCTGGCTGGGTGTATGTATGTGTGTGTGTATGTATATATATAATATATATATATATATATATATATATATATATATATATAATATATGTGTGTGTGTGTGTCTCCTAAGTGACCCCCCATGAAAGATTTCTTGATCCGCCACTGGGATCTTCGGATATGTTTTACGGGATAAGGCGAGAAATAACTACTGTAGGACAGTAAAGCTGTGCCTTGTCATAAACAAAACAAAAAAAATTTTTTTGCGAAAATCAGAATGGGACCATTCTCTTTTCGTAGCAGAATATAGCAAGTTTTCATTAATATTGTAACGTAACATACTGTTATTGTGGCATGATTTTACTTTAATGAAGTCTAGTGTGCGAAATTCCCTGTAGGTTGGGTAGTGTCGTCAGTTGGTTCACTGTAGGCATTGGTAAAGGGTGTTTGCAGCGTTCCTTCGGCCCATACCTACACCCACCCACTTTTGAGCCTTTACTTTACCTCTACTACCTTTCCCATCTTTGTTGTCCAACCTCTCCTTTACTTGAATGTGCTTCATCTCCTTTATTTCCTGGGTCTTTTGATCTTGCTGTCAGCCACTCCCTCTGCTTCGTTACAGTGTCATAACTAATGTTAATTTGGTTTAAGTTCATCCCAAGAAGTCCAATGATATCTTTATGTTAAGAAGGTCAGGTTGCACTATAGTTTTCCTCAAGAATATATGTTATTAATAGTACTATGTGGAAGACTCGTATTTGCATTTTATTTTCTGTGCGTTGAAGTAAACAAGCAAGTTTTGGTCTGAATGGTGTGAATCCATTTAATCTTCTAATAGTTATGACTACGAAATGTTTGTATTCTTATCCTGGAGCATCTTCATCTCCCGTGTTATCTACAGTGGATCTTGTTTGGTATAGAGATATTCATATCAGATACAGGTGTCTTAGATGAATTGAATATTATTTAATTATAGTTACAGTGTTAGTCTTAGTTTGCCAACACAAAATTTGGATAATTGTATAAAACAGTTTTAGAAATCTGCTTGGAAAATTAGCCCTTCATATTGGGTTGAATACGAAAAGGCGAAAACATTCAGGTTTTCACTGGTTACAGTTGTGTTGACTTCTTGGCCTTTTTTAACAGTTTTTTTATATGTAAAACACAGTGGGTTTAAGTTCCTGAAGAAATAACGGGAATTTATTTTGCAATAACCGTAGATTGGAGTTCATTAGCCGTAGAGTTTTGTCCCAAACTGTTCCTGTATGTTGAAGTTTTTACTTTTGTACAGGAGTACGATTGTCCAGGAATGCTTGTTTGTTACACCTACTGGTATTTACATTTTCCTCGTTCTTTCGTTGTATTGATAGGATACGTATTATCCATAACAACATTGTTCTAAACAGTTTTATAATTGGGAAGTCTCTCACTCTCTCTCTCTCTCTCCCTCTCTCTCTCTCTCTCTCTCTCTCTCTCTCTCTCTCTCTCTCTCTCTCTCTCTCTCTCTCTCTCTCTCTGTCAGTGCATAATGAATTTGTGGAGTATATTTTCACTTAGTAGAACTTTGTTCTGCGTAGAAAAATATATGGTGGAATAGGAGTTAAATTCTATTGCAATAAAGAATGGTAAAGGAGAATTTCAATTGTTAATGAAGATCAGTTTCAGATTAGTTAAGACCTAATACTGAATTTGTCTGCCGTTCCCCAGTGATTTGATCTTCCTTACTATTTCTACTTTCGCTAATTTTTTCTGTCTTGTTCGTTCTTAGCCTTCATGGATTGCAGGTTCTCCTTTCACCACCCTTGATCTAATTGACGTTCTTTGAATTAGCAAAGTTCTTTGCTTTCTAAAAATGTATCCCAATTCTTTATAAGTCTTGCTAAGAGGACACGTATCACACTGTCTTATTCGTACGTATAGCATTTCAACCCTTGTCTTGTTTTATATGAAATACATTTTGTGTCATAGGGTTGTTAGATTCTTTACGCCAGTTCGGAGAGACGTTGTAATTTAAGAGCTTCGCAAACAATGGCCTGCTTTGCGTTGATATACGACTCATCAGTGTAATCGTGTGTTCTACATTCCTCTTTAGGTTAGTTCAGAGACTTGCCAGATTTGCAAACAAGGGCCTCTTTTGGACTGATCAATGTAACCCCGGTTATCGATTCTTTAAGCTGGTTTGAAGAGACCATGCAACTTCAAGCTTTGCAAACATTGGTCTGTTTTGGGTTGATACACAAAACTTAGAAATGAAAAAATTATTCCTATTTTTCACCCCGCTTGACAAGATTTATCGGAGAGAGAGAGAGAGAGAGAGAGAGAGAGAGAGAGAGAGAGAGAGAGAGAGAGAGAGAGAGAGAGAGAGAGAGAGAGAGAGAGAGGTGGCATATAGTACATCGGTAGTGATGGTCACCTCCTTAGTTTGGTTACTTAACAAGCAAGTATGCTTCAAGCACAGTTGTAAATTTGCAAGTAATTAATCAGTTGAACTGCACTCATTATATGGAGGGGCCTGGGCATAGAAAGATGTGTCAAGAACCTTATGGAGCCCATGCCCTTCAAGGAAAAAAGGAGCATGGTTAACAAAAAAAGTTGTAAATTTGGACATTGTTACAATTGTTTTAGATGTTACATGCACATTGTACCTTCAACCGGAGCAGTGGCTAGCAGAGAATTGTGGACCATATGGGGGTCCGAGTGGTTGTATCTGCGGTAGTAGAGTTAGGGAGGTTGCAGTTACTGTTACGAAGAATTTGGTGATGTGTGAAAGAGAACAGATTTATACTAAGTAAGACTAAGTGTGCCAGAAGAAGTATGTTAATTGTTGAGGAAAGAGTGAAGTGAAGAACATGGGTTGTCTGCAAGGAAATGAAATGCAGCGGTAGGTGACACAGAAAGAATAGTCCCGTAGGGGATAATGCTTTCAGTGCACTTCTTAAGGTTCTTTGCAGCGTCCCTTCGGCCCCTAGCTGCAACCCCTTCCATTCCTTATTCTCTACCTCTGTTCATAATCTTTTTCTTCCATCTTACTTTCCACCCTCTCCTGACAATTGTTTCATAGTGCAACTGCGATGGTTTCCTCCTCTTACACCTTTAAAACCTTTCGACTATCAATTTCCCTTTCAGCGCTGAGTGACCTCATAGGTCCGGGCGCTTGACCGGCGGCCAAAATTCTATATACCACAGAAAGAACAGGATACTTCGTGAAAATATTGAACAATTTAGAATGTGTGTGTATATATATAATATATAGATAATACTATATATATAATATATAATATATATATATAGATATATATATATTAGTAATATCTATATATATATATATAAATAAATATATATATATATATATATAAAAATATACATATATTCATATATAGTTTATATACGTGTGCTCGTATTTTTGTTTTCTAATGTAATTTGCGTTTAACCAAGGTAGTGTGCGGGTAAGAACTCCACGTTTAGAATCCTCTTCCAGCACGGGCCATCTCGTCTCCCGTCACTCGCCCCATGGAGGGAAATACCTTATAAAGTATGAGATTCGGAAAGGGTCCTGATGTCCCCAGGGTTATCGGATTACTTATGTCTTTTAAATCTCTCTCTCTCTCTCTCTCTCTCTCTCTCTCTCTCTCTCTCTCTCTCTCTCTCTCTCTCTCTCTCTCTCTCTCTCTCTCCAGGCCTTCAAGTTACATAAACTAATACATGATGACATATGAGAAAAACAACCAAATATCTACGTATATGTTGAAGACGTGGGCATTTAACATTTTCCTCTTATTACTGTCAAAGAGGTTGACTCATCTTAGATTTAGTCGTTAAATGGTTTAAATAAGAAAGGTAAGTAGCTTGCTTGCTTGCTTGCTACAGTCGTGTTCATGATATCGTACGTAGACCTCGGCACGGTAGTGAATAACTAGTTGAATTCTTTACCTATACAGTGACAAGTTCTAAACAATATGTGAGAATTTTATTAGTTGTGGCATTTTGATATTGTAATATCTTTCTTACTGAAGACTTAACATAGAGTTTGATTTCATGATTTTTTTAGTCACCATAGTGTAACTGATTAGATATGTTAAATAAAATATTGACGTTTCAGATTTGTTCTTTACTTTTTCTGTTCATCGATTTTATCGCAAGTTTTAATTCGGATTACTCTCGATGTCTTGAAAGGATGGAGGTTGCCATTAACCGGTTTGGAAATAGAATTTAGTTAAATAGTTTCCTTTCAAATTTAGACTATCGGGAGGAATTGATCTAGATGATTAAAGACACGATTGATGATACGAAAGGAAGAAGCATAGGTGTTTAACTTGAGTGGGATATACATATCAATGAAGAATATGAATTTACTGTAGAGATTTTCTTCAAGCTTGGCGGCTAGTATGATTTATATTGTGTTCCATATAGACTTTTTTCTACATGATTTTAGTGTTTAGAATTAAGGAACGCTTATATTCCAAGATTTTATTATTCTCGTTACTCAAGCGTCATGGCATAGTTTTTGCCTCCCTTAATATGTATTGTTTCTCCTTTTGCAGCCCCTGGCCTGAAATCGCGTCCTGCTGGAAGTTCCTCATCCCGTTCATGGGAGATTCCCTAATATAAAGGTATGTGGGTTTTATTTGGAATTCACTTACCCGTGGGATGGAAAATCGTTGATTTTCATTTCCTAGAAGGTGAAGAAATTTTAGATATAATCGTTGTTAGTAGAATAGTTGAATGGTCTGTGATGTTTGTTTTTCGTTGTTATTTATGTTTCATGTATTCGTTTTTATATGATAGGGCAACACCGTTACAACTTTCGGATTTCGTAGTATACAAAGTGTTTTTGAGCTGCGTTGGTTAAAGCAAGCAAGTTCCATGTGCATTTACCACAGTTTTAAACTTTAAATCCTTCAAGTTACAAGGTCGGCACTGGCATTCTAGGGGGGAGTATATGGCTAGAATATTTGTTTCAGTTCGCATACCACATAAGAATGAAAGGATTTCCTTAATTTTATTAGTATAGTTTTGGACACAAAAGTGATAAGAATTAAAAAGCTTCTGGTGGAGATATGTTGACGTTTTCAGTGACTGGAATTTAAGGTTGCTTAGATAAATTTTAGGTTTCTTCAGTCAGTTTGCACATGAGTCTTGGAAAAGTAGGTCACATTTTTGTTATATAGAAGCCGGGCGAAAACTTATTTGGTATAATTAACCTCTAGTTGCAGTGAGCAGTTGTCCATTGGTTGTTATGAACATCTTTACTCGTTGTGAGTTGATGAGTCGGGCGTTATTAAGAGTGTTGGCGATCTCAAAATAATCAGCGGAAAGGTTTTTTGTTTTGTTTTGTGGCAACTACTCAGTTTGATGAACAAATTCCTTTTACTGCTATCATTATATATAACCAGTGAGAGAAAGTTTTCGTATATGAAGTGGTTCATGTGGAGGGATGGAATAGATGGAAATACCAGAGAGCACAGACGGGGAAAGGAAGGTATAGTGTAGGAAGCTTTTGTATATGGCTTGTTAGCCAATGTTATATTGAGCAGTCTTATAATTAACAGTTAGGGGTTAGGTGAACAAATTTGTGCAGGGTATTTCTTCATCCGTCCTTAAACTTTCTCCAAAGTTTTTTTTTTTTATATGTGCATATACATATAGTATGTGTGTGTGAGTGGTGTATATGTGTGTGTATATATATATATATATATATATATATATATATATATATATATATATATATATATATATCTATATATTTATTTATTTATTATACATATATACAGACATACAATGTTCGCCTCTTGCATGAAAACCGACTGGTATAAGGAATGATGTATAATTAAAGAGTATATAAATAATTTATAAAACTGTATTTAGGTTGTTACTGAACTCTTCCTCTTACGGTAGACAATTAAAGCATGTATTCTTCGGTTTTAGTGTGTGCTAAGAAGCCGTAATTAGTGGGTTGAATGCAGTAGAGGTGCAGAGTTTGTATATGAAAGCGAGTTTTGTCTTGAGTTTTGGGTCCTCGCAAAAAACACGTTCATTTTCTGAAATGTAATGGAAAGATGAAATGCCCAAGAATTAAAATGCCAAATTTTCATACAAGTATTCGGTTACTTTCTCAAGTTCTCAGGTAACTTGTTCTTCATAGGGGGATAGTGCCGTCAGGGCACCTCATGCTGTGCATTGTAGGCATTACTTAAAGTTCTTAATAGCGTCCTTTCGGCCCCTAGCTGCAACCCCTTTCATTCCTGTGACAGTAACTACGTTCATATTCTTGTTCATGTTCTCTTTCTTCCGCCTTACTTTTACACCCTATCCTAACAATTTTGTAATAGTGCAGCTGCGAGGTTTTCCTCTTGCAACCGTCAAATCTTTATACTGTCAATTTCCGTTTCAGTGCTGAATGACTTCAGAAGTCCCAGCGCTTGGCCTTAGGCCTAAATTCTATATTCTATTCTATTCTATGAACGCTAGTTCCATTTGAATAGTAAGAAATACACATTTTCCCATTTATATTTTTTTTTTATTTTGTATTGCAGAAAAATGTTTGCTTAACGTTGTTTATAAAACCATTATCCATTTTTTTGAAATTTTATCTTTAATCTGTCTTGCTTATGAGGAATTATTAGGTATCTCTCTCTCTCTCTCTCTCTCTCTCTCTCTCTCTCTCTCTCTCTCTCTCTCTCTCTCTCTCTCTCTCTCTCTCCTGTGATGTATCCAAACTTGGGAAAGGATGCAGTTAGGTAATTTTTTTTCCTGTATTTATTAATAACATTCAAAAATAGTACAATAGAAACCAGGTTAGAATAATTGGCAAAACGTTAGGGGTGTCATGTATTCCTATCTTAGATGCTACAAGTTCAATCTGATTTTTTCCAGGCGATGTTTTAAACTGAACGCACCTATAATGCAAAGTATGTGGGTAAAAATGTGTTCACTTGTAAATTTTAATCGGCACACTTCCCTGTCTCTTTCTTAATTACAATGCACTGTTCGAGTAAAGGAGATCTTTAAAAAAAGAAAGTGAATTCAAACATAGGCGACTACAGCCAAATGATCTTTCTACCATCTTTTGTGTTACCTGGGGAATGGCCTGGCTTGATAAGGGACTTTGGGAAAAGCATAAGCGATGCAGTTAGGATTTAAGCTAATGATTTTTATAGTTACCGAGTAGAGGACAAACTCCGTGCTGTTGCTCTGAGGACGTTGGCAAATCATGAAGAAATTGCTGTACCGTGGATGACACAATAGATGATTATAGTATTCGTTTCAGTGATAACGGCTGGTGAAATTGCTCAAAACCCCCATGGAGTCTGTAAACAGAGTAGTTTTCATTCCTTGTTTATTATCTGAGACCGATATTCTTAAAAGGTTAAAAATTTAGGACTTTTTGGCTAGATTGAGCTGTGTACAGTTTTGTTGTGTGATGCTTGAAAACTACTACACTACAAGGAAACAGAATTTTTGCGGACCTTCATTCACAGGACCGAACTTCGTGTTGTCAGGGATTTGTTCGATTTATTCTAGAAAGTAGCAGCTGTCTGATTGTGCTAATTTTGAGAAATTGTGATCAGTTGAGAGTGCCACCTTAGTGTAGTACTCTGAATATAGTGACCAACTGTAGAAAATCCTGGACTGAAAATTTTGGGGTTGATGCAGACATTTCTGCGCTTACCAATTTTTTTTTAAGACAATAAGGTTTTAGAGGTAACCTATGGTTTATTCTTTAATATATATATATATATATATATTCTCTCGCATTCTTACCATATTTTTTATATATTATATATATATATATATTTTCGCTTTCTACCATATCTTTTGTTTTGTATATGTTTTAAAAACTTTAAGTGGAATGATTGACTAATGGAAGGAGTGTAACTGTTGAAAGTTGAGTGAAATGAACCCTTTGAAGGAGTATGAGGCAGTATTGACATGGGTAAAATGACGAAGGTTTCATCTTTTTTATATCATATTATGTCACCGTTCGGTCATTAATCTGCGATCATATGACCATAGGGTCCCATTGCTTGAGCTGTCCTTAAATTTAATTCTCCCGTTCAACCTGTATCAATGTGTAGATTTTACGCTTTCAAATTTGCAGTTGAAGAAAAATTCCAAGGTCATTATTTTGCATCTCAGTGTGGACAGATCGTGTCAGACACTAAAGCTGGTGGCCCATGCTAAAAGGCCCCGGACTTGTATCTTGATACCATGACTGAACTGTAAATGACCTTTACCAGTTTTAGCACAACCCAGGGAAGGGACTTCTTCAGGAAGTTAGCTTATGAGCACTATTGTCATCGCATCAGAACCTATACGAGTTGATCTGATTTTACTCCCCTCTATAGAAAATCAAGATTGACAAATGAATTTTTGTGTTTCATTAGAATTCCCCTCATCAGATACGAAAATAGGATTTGAATCATTGTAACGCTCAAAAGTTTAATTCAGAAAAAGTTATTCTTAGAGCATGATGCAAAGCATAAAGTCCGGACGGTCTAGACTGAAGGTTCTAAATCAGGAGATAGAGTGGGCTGTGCTTTGTGTTTAAAGACGAAGTATGTGAGGTAAAACTGCAGGTACCGTACCACCGTGTACTGTAGAGATGACAGCCATAGTCCAGGCTTTGGAACTAGCATGACGGTGAAGTAAGGATTTGGCAATATATGCGGATAACTGAAGTTTAGTAGATTCCAGAAATTATTCTATTTGATGCATACCTCTGTGTTCAAGGCGAGGGAGGGACTTTACCGCTTGTTCTTGTGGAAAAATCCTCCTGTTTTCGCTGGGTCCCATCCTACATTGGGATTCGGAGAGATAAGGTTGACTAGATGCTGCTGGTAATCGTTTGTCTCATAAATCGAATATATATATATATATATATATATATATATGTATATATATATATATATTATATTATACTATATATATATATATATATATATATATATATATATATATATATATATTTATTAATTTTTCTATTAGTTTTAAAATTCTGTTCAGCAGTGGGTTGGATTTAAAATCCACCTCTCTCTCTCTCTCTCTCTCTCTCTCTCTCTCTCTCTCTCTCTCTCTCTCTCTCTCTCTCTCTCTCTCTCTCACACACACACACACAAGAAGACAGTATTATGGCAGATCCCGCGTCACATAATGGCGTTCCAATAATGTAAATGCAGCATAACTGAAATTATCCATAAACAAAGTAGATAAAACTGATGTTGAGTAAATAGTCCGGTGCTACAATCCAATGTTATTCACGTTTGCCATTTTCCTTTCATACATTATGTAACAAAATAAGTGGTCGAATTTGGAAGATAACTTTTAGGGGCTGGTAATTGCTGAATTAATTTGTAATACTCCACTATGTTTACAAAGCTTGCTTATTAGAATGCATCTGATATCTAGATACTATGATAGGATTGAAAATGAAACTATGCAAGACAGAAGTATTGTGGCCTGAGAATCCACATAAGGGTGAATTAACACTAGATTGGGAACGTGTTAATGGGGTTAAATATTTCAAATATTTAGCAGTAATGGCATTCTGTGTAAGTTCCGTTGAGCTGCAATTTTGTAAAAGAAATAAAAAGAAAAATCAAGCAATGGCCAGCCTGAATCAGATTTCGAAATCAAATAAACTGAAATTGCATACGACCGTAAGATATACTTTAGTACGATATGTGTCGCTGAAGGGAAATGAATCATGGTATGTAAATGAAATTATGAAAGATTTGGTATATTTGGGAATAAAGCTTTAAGGAGAATGTTACGAGTCAGATGGCTAAATAGAGTTTGTTACGACTCAGATGGCGGGATAGGGTTTGAAATGATACCGTAACGGAAATTAGGAAGTTCCATATTCAGATGAAATGTGTCTAGAGAGGGATTTGGAGAAGGCTTGGACACGTCCTTCGCGCAACCCCTTGGGAGAATATCTCCTGATAGGGTCAACTGGACTCCTCACAGAACAAGAAAATGAGCAAGATCCAGGGCTGCCTGAATTAGAACCATGCGGAAAAGACATCAGTGGGGGAATTTCACAAAGGCCCTTTTATCGCGCTGCAGTCAGTGTGTGCGTGTATGTATAGAATATGTTAGAGTTAAAATGCTCGTAAATGATTTAAGCAAAAAATATTTACTATTTCGGCTGACGACATTTCAACCCTGATTTCTGTTGACTCGAAGTATTTATGTATTATTTGCAGGCGTCTTAATGACTTCTTCCTCGTTTGGCAAAAATTAGTGGTGGTAAATGACTTTCTTGTCGTATGGTGGAGGGGGTTAAGATATATATCGTTGTAGGACTTCGGCCCCATTAGCTTGCTCCTGGGTGGACCGGTGAAGGAGACGGCTCCGTTGAAAGGCTTGCTTGAGAGTAGACCATGTTGGTGAATTTCCAGTTATCCCCTGATAAGTTCATATCTTCAGCTTAATATCAATGATGGCAGATTCTGGAATCTACCTTTTAAACGCACAGCTAATGATGAAAAACAACTTCACTCCAGTGTTTGGCTTTTTATTTTTGTTTGTCTTGCTAACGTCCTTAACAATTTTTGTTCGATAGTATAATTGTATCTGATGTTAACGTTTCCCAAATTATTTCTCCAGATTGCCATTTGAAATGTATATTAAGGGCTATGAAATACAGATTACAGCCAGCCGTGGTTTTTTCGGAGGTATCATGGTAACTAAGAAATAAATATCAGAAACAGCAAAGTTTAATTATATATATAATAAAAAATTTCGTTCCGTATTCTCTTATGGTAATATTTAAGAAGGTAATAGGCTGCCGTTTTCCCGTCTAGTCTAATGGTTTAATTTAATATAGTGGGTGCAACCAGCTTATTCAGTCTATAAAAAATTAAAATCGGCCGTTTGTCTTTCCATATACATACATATATATATATATATATATATATATATATA
>NC_061110.1:46579505-46624505 GCF_015104395.2 Macrobrachium nipponense | reverse complement strand
GGAGATGATGGCTGTGTTGGTCTGCTATCCTACCCTGCTCCTGCCCACGTTCTCCTTTCTTACCTTCACCCTTCCCTTCCTATTTCCAAGTCTGTTAGTCGAAAGGAAAGGGGTGGGGGGGGGGGGGCTGTGATTGCTGGCCCTTCTGGTTAGCATAGTACTATTTAAGGACTTAACTTTTTTCAGTTTAACGTACATCCTGTCTCCCATACATTTTTATTCTGTGATTCTTTTTACACTACCTACCTCTTTCTCCATCCTCTTGCGCACTGTCTCGGAATTTTTGTTATTGATTCTCTCCGGCCTCGCATTCTGAAGCTGATTTTCTTTGGCTAAATTGTTATTATAGCTACTTTTATCAGCAGGCAAAATAATTTCCAATAACCTTTGCCTTTTAAATCAGTCATTACTGCCGAGTTAATCACTTTTATGTTACTGTGAAATTATACCTCCATGCATACAACTTTCCATATTGTTGGCATTTACCAATTATACTGTAATCCTGAGTTCTCAGCGTGGGATATGGAATTAACTGGTAGATAATGGAATGGCGATGGCATTGCCTTCTTTTCAGTGAAATTAAAGTTAGTTTCATAAAATTTCCTGGAACGGTATTTGAAATAGTCTTTCCTCTTGGCTAGAAGCAGTGATTTTCTAAACTTCGTGGAGCAACTTTATTTTATCATGTCAATAAAATCTTGGATAAATTACTGGATCAAGGTCATTATTAGCTTTGTAATGAATAAGTGACAATCTCCCTTGAGTCTTAATGGTGACAAATTTCGGTGTAACGCGTAAGGACTTAGTTGCTTTCGCTGCCAAAACTGCACCATCATATGTGTAGGTGTTTTGTTGGCTCAGGGCCGGCCCAAGCCTTGATGGTGCCCCATGCAGGAATGGATTTGGGGGTGTCCCCCCCTCCCCCGGGCCTCTCCTCACCTCCACCGCCGGTGCTTAACTATTACTTGTGCTTGAATACTTGGGCATTTCATGCACTATAAAGGCATCACTTTTAAATTTGGGATAGACGTATTGTGTGGCTTTTGAACTTGTATCTGTAAGTAACAGAACAATTAAGCAGCGAAGAGACTACATTTACAAATTGTTTATTATTTTTTTAATAGAGCAGTTGTGTTAAAATACAATTTCCCACCAGAAATAAAACCAAATAACATACTTGTATCTGCTCATATAAGAAAAATAGAAGTTATAAAAATAAATATATAAATTGCTGTAAAAAAAACTTTGTGCACAAACTATGTGCCGAATTAATCTTGACTTCACACGTGAACCTAATGGATTTGCAGTTGCACCACAGAGTACATAAATAGAGGCGAGACTACACTGATGGCTCGTAACTAAATTGTATTGGATAATTTGTTTTTCTTTATTTTTTACGTATTTTTTATTTTATTTATTTTTGCTTTTCTAATTTTGATTGAATAATTTCCAAGCGCTCTTGGAGGCCTCTCAATGGCGTGGCGGCCCCACGCAGCCCCTTGCTTCGCTTATGCCTTGGGCCTGCTCTGTTTTGGCTATAGTAGATTCACATCAACTTTGCATCCGATGTCTAGGCCAGTCCCTTACGATGCTCCTGATTGGCTGTTGATAAGCCAATCACAGGGCTAGAAACACTCGAGAGAGAGTTCAAGTAGGCGAACAATACCTTGGTCGCCTACAATTCTGAGTTGTGTGGTTGGAATAACCACAATTGGCACAATTTTGTTCCTGCTTGTTATTTTGTGTTTTATTATTATCTCCGAAACTCTGATTGTGGGTTGGACTAAACGAATTTGGATTATTATGGTTTGGATTTCCTCTATACTGTTGAGGCCTATATTTACTAGTCTTGTTTGCTTGGAAAAATTTCCCATTATTATTCCTTGGATTATTCTAGGATCTTGTTTTCCTTGTTTATGTTTGAAATTTCTAGCGCTGTCTGGAACACTATCTGTCTTTCCCTGGAAATTATTCCTATTTCTACTAAGGTTTCCATTATTTACAAAGCCTGTAAATTCTTTTGCCAGATTTAGCCCCTTTTTACACATTTCCTTTTTCATAAATTTTAAAGCTGCTAGACTATCCTGCTTAGGATCAGGATCCTGTTTCTTAAAGACTCGTTTTTCTTCTTCCCCGATAGCGTCATATACTATACCATGAACTATGTAATTCAAAATCTCTTGCATACTGACTAAATCCTTTGTATCACGACTAAATGCATCACGATCGCCAATAACTACGCCGGCTCGTTTCAAATCTGTGGTTAAGTTACGGATCGAATTTTCGATGTTGGTATGTAAGTTTGCAATACTATCCCTATCGTACTTCTGATGCAGGAACCTTGTGAGGTTGTACCACTGGTCCAACTGATTAACAGGCTCCCAAAGTTCTAGGCACACCTTCTTAAATTCAGCGAAGGTCGGAATCTCCTGAAACTTAGCGGACGTGAGAGTGCGATGTGCATCTCCCCGTTCTGAACTAACATAAAGTAACGCTTCATCTATTTTCTTGCGTTCATCAGTAATTCCACTAGCTGAAATTCGACTTTCAGTCTCTGTTATCCACTGAGATACAGTATATGCTTCTAACTTAATTTTGTCAGGATGACCCCTTTCTACATTACCGCAAAAGCGTGTAGCCTGTTATTACAGCGGCCTGTGCCATTCTAGAGTACCTAGTTTGTACTTGCAATGGGTTAGAAATGTTATTAAGGTTATTAACAATCACACTAGTCGTGGGTCTATTTGCTACTGTCGAGCTCGGTATTCTGGTTGGACTTTCGCTATGCGATCGTCTTGAAAAATTATTCGTCTGAGTATTTAGTCTCGAGCGTCTGTCAGGAGTTGGACGTAGGCTATAATGACTTGGGTCGGGAGTTCTGCTTCTTTGTAACCTAGTAATAATTTTGTTAAAGTTTTATGCATATCATCAGCTTAGACTAGATACAATTTAAAAAAATAGATGCATTGTTGTACTTACATTATCTTCATTATGGAGTCTGTCTTCCTTATTGCAATCCCTAGATAATCTACCTAAAACGTTCTTATTTCCTAGTGTTTCCTTCCTTCAATCTGGAAAAACATTAACATTAGTATATGCCGTTATTCCTTATTCACACCACTGCACTTTATGAACTGGAATGACAATATCTTTATTGTTCTAAATTTATCACAATCAATGAAGCAAAAAAAATTATTTTATCTTACAACTTTACGGCAAAGAAAAATTTTATCTCAAAACTACTTGTTATGAACTATTTTACAAAAACATTTTTTATGTTATTGCAGTGTGAGAATTTTCTATTTTGATTTATTTTCTGACGTTAATCTATCAGGATACTTTAAACTTTTCTTCTTGTTGCTGGTTGCCGATCACTTCTGCATCGCCGTCCGACTCTTCCTCTGTTTCACTTGTACCGGCGGCGTCCGTACGCTGTCGTCGTTCACACCACTGTGGAAGTTCTCGGCGCCTTGTTCATGGGAAAAAAATGTAGCGATGTATGGAGAAATGGCCGCTATCTCAGGATTTATGATAGTTTAGCGCTCACAGGTTGATTGAAGAAATCCGCCGTCAATCTCTTAATTATGAAGTTCTCGCTGCGTTGTATTCAATCTTCTTTTATCCGCCTTAATGCGTTTTTGCGTATTCCTTTGTCGAGTTTATGGCTTAGGAATGCAGCTATCCTAGTTCAGTATTCTTCGTAGAAGTTCTCTGCGTTTCGTCGCGCAATTTTTTTGTTCGCCCTTTCAGCAGAATCGGAGTGTTATGTCTACGCTGTTCGGAGTTTTCATTATTTTTCGTTGCCCTTTTTCTTTTTCTTCGTTCTTCGAGTTATTGAACTCGGAATTTCTTCTTTTTAATTGTAGAGTTCGTGCCTGGTTTTCTTGTATGTTTCTGACACTTAAGTATTAGCGCTCTTTTATTGGCAGTTTTATATCTTCCACTCTGTTTAATTTTTCCACTGTGTGTGTGTGTGTGTTTTTTTTTATATCGGTGTTTTGCACTTAGAATCCCACCGCTGCCACCACTTATGTTGCGCTGGTCTTTTATTTTTATTTCTCTTCGTTATGTTTGCGTGGCATACTTACGAGTTCTTATTCTCTCTCTCTTCTTCTAGTTCTTTTCGTTGTTACGGGTAATGTTGAAAGGTTATTTGTCATATGGGCTAACCTTCATTTATCACTTATTACGGTTGAGTTTCTTCTCTTGTAGGAACATTTAGTTTATTCTTTTCACAAAGTCTCTCAGGAGTTTCTTTTCATAGATTTTGCATGAGTAACGTTTCGGGACTCTGGGCAAGTTAAACACCTCTTCATAAAATTTACTTATATTAGATAAAGTACAAAGTTCACTTTACACAATACACTACTATCACACTACAATGGAACAGAGTGAGAAGGAACACAGCCTCCCCGTATAAGGACTGGTTCTTGACTGAGTTTCTCTAGGACTTCAAATGAAGTTTCGACCTAACTGATTCAATTAGCTCCTCCTTAATTACGCTCTAGGACACATCCTACTTCTTCATGAATGGTTTTCCTTACTTCCGGTGCCACCTCTAGATTCGTCTGATTGGTTTCGTCCCTCGACGGTAACCACCCACTGAAGGAGTCAAAGTTCATATTTTCTGGTTCAGTTTGCATTTTACTGTTTTCAAAAACAAGTGCCAATGTTTTGGTCTGGTTTATGAAACTGCTATTCGTGCAATCTTATGCTGCACACATCTACTCCCCTTTCTACCTTAACTTCTGGTAGATTCATCATCACTCTACCCTCACTATATATTTTCTACCAGAGGTTTTTCCTAACTAAATTTTCCCTAGCTATACTAGACAGACTCTTGTTGTTTCCTAACACATAGGCAGGATGTATGTTCCACCTCTCGTGAAGGATACGTCTTTCAGGAGAGGTGGAACGTACATCCTGCCTATGTGAACTCTCGAGAGACAAAAGTTAACAAACCTGTGATTGGCTTATCAACAGCCAATCAGGAGCGTCGTAAGGGACTGGCCTAGACGTCAAGTGCACGGGTAATGTGAATCTACTATAGTTACAGGCGTGTTGCGTTGACCCGTGTTTGTAATGTTTGTGCTTACGACTTCTCAGATTATTAGTTCCGTAACTATAAAATCTGAAAAATATAGTTTTTCCCCTCCGTTTGTCTGTTTTTCTGTCCGCCCTCCATCAGTGTGTGCCATGCTTAACTTTGTCAAAACAATTTCTTAATCATTTAAAGGAATTACAACCAAATTTGGTCGAGTGGTATATCACCATGCATTGATGTTCATGAAGAGTTCCGTGTTCATGTGCGTGTCCGTCACACTTATCTTGTCATTGAAAGTACAGTATTTGTAAAGTTCAAGGGATTCATTTTCATCGCTGTAAAAGGTGCAGTAGGTGTAGGTAGCCCATTATGTAGCCTACAGGTGTGTATGAAAGAAGATGTATGTCAGCGTTGCCTAGTCTCCTAACTTTTATGTTGTTGAGAGGATTGTCGTAAGATTTGGTAGGCCACAAGGTAACCATTATGCATAGGTTGCCCCAGATCTCTATTGTAATTGTATGCTTTCGGTATGGGATATGTAAATTGTTTCTTTTTGTATATGAAACGTCGCCGTTAGCATTGTTTGGTGTTGAAATTTAAGTTGCATAATTTGTTACTGATTTTTGAGTTCTATATTTTAATTAACGATTCGATAATCCATATAATTCTGTATTTGATCATTTAGATGATAGAACTGAAAACATTTTTGATATAGGAGAAGAAATGTGTTTCGCATTGCAGCGATTGGCATCCTTTGGTTATTAGAATTTTCAAGGTTGTGCTTCTCTTATTATTTCGGCCAACAGTGCTTTTATGCTGTAGGTGATATGTCTAGTGGGGATGTTTATATGCATTATTTATACTTGCACCTACGAGCAAGTAAGCATACAAGCAGGTTCATTTTTATCATTCTTTCCCCGAGGCATTTGAAGGAGCAAATGAGAAATTTCTGTTTTAATGAGATTTCATACGAGGTGCAGAAGTTAAAGGAATTTGACAGTAACCGTTGTGTTGTTATTGTACGGTGCCTTCTCTGTTCTGTTGGTGAACTACAAGCTTATATTCGTTGACCGGATAGTTTTCATTTTTTATTTAGATCTGGTTTCGTGGATATTTCAGAGTAAGGACAAAAGGTCTTCTTGTATAAATTCTTTTTAGGATGTTTACCAACTTGTTTTAACTATACGCTAACATTGGTCTCCTTATTTATCCGGAGAAAGTGTTCTTTCTTGGTTTAAGGATGGAAGTCCTTGCTTGGAAAGACTTCCTTGAAGTTTGGAAGTCGTTACATTTTATATTTTGTTTATAAACTAGCATGCCCCATGGGGCTCTTTCAACTTTCAGTGGTGTTTTCCATCCGAATACGGAATAAGCACAGCAAAATATTCACATTAATAAACACACACGCACATCATCATCGAGCGTATACGTAGTCTAGTACTCTCTGAGAATAAAATTTTGAATATATGAGCTCCTGCTTACTGTGTTGTTGCCTTGAAAATTCCTCCCCATTTTTCTGCCATTCTCTTTCTTAGCCCTTCCGTATTCTTTCCCCTCATGGCGTTCCAGAAATGCAATGTAGCTTGCAATAATAAGCCAATTTGGTGTAAGTGTTCATTATAATTCAGTAAGTGAATAAGGCATTGATGATACACAGTAATCAGGGTATATCTTTTACACTTCTTTTCTGTGTAGGTGACAGTTTACTTTTTTGGAAAGTTTGATTTAGTTCGTAAGCGTCATTCACTTTTTTTTCAGAGTGGGACTTCGCTGGAGAGTTTTGTTTATCTAATTAAGTAACCTCGTCTGTCGAATCATGGGGTTTTGTTTACACCCTTTTGGGCGCTGCTGTATGCTCATTGGCGACTTCGTGGGCCTTTGAATTGTTTATTACAGTGTGACTGTGCTGTATTTAGCCATCAAATATTAGTTGCGGAAAGCATTTTGGGACTGAGACCCGTATCATGGAATATCCTTTTCTCTTAGCAGGCTTTAGTTTATAGAAAAGCGAGTTTATTTGAAGGGTTTCAGAATCCCTCAAGTCAACATTGAAACTGTTTACATATCGTTGACAAACACAAGAGGGCTGTTTTTAGAGGAGAACTACCACATTCATAATTTAATGGCTGAATAGTGGATGTACTCCTTGTGCAGAAAACATACACAAGATGGTTCATATACATACATGGTAGGCTGATCAGCGCTGCTGTGAACGCCCCTGGGCTTTGGATGTCAAGACACTTCCCGCAGTGCCTGCTACTCGTGTATCCTCCTCTTTCCCCTGACATTCCAGAATTATACAGTTTTCACATTTTCAGTCTTATGTTCTTTTCACATGACTGAAGTGTGTCGGATCACACACAACGTGTCATTTCACCTATGCTGACCTTTTAACGGCTTTTAACGACTTCAACCTTACTTCTTTCATTTGCATTGAACAGCCAACCTTTTACCTTCATAATGGAGGGTTGACTCAACAGTTTCTTTATACATTACTACCTCCTCATCCACGGCAATCCAAGACTTCCTGTATTATGCTCTTACCCTGCTACCTTCCAGTTACTTGAGTCGAGTTACTCGAGTAGTGCCTCATCACATATACTTCCAGATAGCAGTACAGCTCAAACTGTCCCATTCTTCCACCATTCATTTTAACACCCACTGCCTGCATCATGATGTTGTGTGTATTCCTTCATACGTAGTTCACTATTGAATATTTTATACAATTATATATATGTATTATATATATATATATAATTTGTAAATAAATTCTTCTGTTAAAACAGTATACGTCTCAAGTACAAGGCCCATTAAAACACAGGTTTAAAGTGATAAGGGTGGAAGTTAGTCTGGTTTAAAGTGATAAGGGTGGAAGTTAGTCCACGGAAATATTGTCCCTAGCTTTAAGTCAGTGTTATAATGGGTCTTTTGTATATAATGTGTGTGTGTGTGACCGAGAGAGAGAGAGAGAGAGAGAGAGAGAGAGAGAGAGAGAGAGAGAGAGAGAGAGAGAGAGAGAATATATAAATGGAGGTGTGGAATAACTCTTCAGTAGGGTTAGAAGTAGCGTCCTTTGATGAACGGGGTCCCTCCGTCTTGTTTTAGTTTTCGTGAGCGCCTTCCCGAAGTGTAGATCCACTAGAACACTTGTTTAAGAACGGTCTTGGAATTAACTCGTCCGTGAACAAGGTTTTCAGTCTCCTCCTGATATTGTCAGGTTGGCTGTTGGAGGCGGATGCAAAAATCTTTTACTTTGTGCAGACATCTATTTTTGAAAAACAGCATCCCACTAATACCTCGTTTTTCCGAGTCCAGAAGGAAATCAACTTTTTCATTTCAACACGTCGTCTTCTGGTAAAGGAAATACGTCACTTAGGATCTTGACGGCCTCCACTTTTGAGTTAGGTGTCTGATAGTAAAAGTGGAATCATCTGAAGAAAAAAAAAGCAGAAATGAAAACAACAAGAAGGATGACTACTGATGTTTAAGGGCACGTGAAAAAATAAAGGGAATATCGGATTTGAGATTTTTTTTAAGCATAAAAAGAAAATTTGGTATTGTTTGTTTGTTGGGATTTTTTTTAATGATGGGGTGGGGGGTGGGGGGACTCAGTTAATGTATTCCAGGTAGAGGAATTATGTTAGACGTTGAGGATTTTTTTCCTTCACAGACTACAGTCAATTATGATATTTTGTAATCATCAATTATGTATGCATGCTTTTCTTACACTGTGATATTTTCTTCGAATTCTAATGGTATCTCCATTACATTGGACCTGCATTATACTAATATGTTAGGAGAAAACAGCGAAGTGTGATCGAAAAGCTAGAATCCAAAATTACACACACACTCTCTCTCTCTCTCTCTCTCTCTCTCCTCTCTCTCTCTCTCTCTCTCTCTCTCTCTCTCTCTCTCTCTCTCCGTTGTCACCGTACAACCTTGAACTTTGGGTTTAGAACACTCGACCCTTGAATTAAGTTTGTTAAAAAGAATCAGAAGTAAAATCAAGTATATAATATATATATAGATATATATATATATACTATATATAATACATATCTATATATATATATATATACAACACATACATGATTAAAAAATCACAGTAGATGCACGTGACTTCATTAAATTGCGAATACCACAGGAAAATGATAGTCAGATTTCTGACTATCATTTTCCTGTGGTATTCGCTTATATATATATGTGTGTGTTGTGTTGTGTTGTGTGTGTGTGTGTGTGTGTGTGTGTGTGTGTGGTGTTAAGGTTATATAGCCAATATGTTCACTGGGTATAGTATAGAAAAACTACTGTAAGAAATGCCAGAGTGAAATGATTCGCAATAGTAGAAAATTGAGAATGGATTTGAGCAGCAAGAAAAGTAGCATTCTCTATGCAAAAGATTACGAGGGAACTTTTGAATGTCAGTGGAAGCAGGTTTTGGAATATATGGATGTAGTGTTGAGCCACCTCTACACGATGGAAGTCAAGTTTGGATGTAGGATGAATAAAGAAGAATTGGAAAGCTGCAGAGATGAATTGTTTCGCCAAGAAGATGCATGGCGTGAAAAATTACAAGGGTGAGAATTGTGGACGTATAAGGATTAACGTGGATGAAAGGATGCTACTTATAGAGTGTTCTGGTCACATGCAGAGGCTGGAGAATGTTGTTGAATAAAGTGTTCTGTTTCGGAGCGAAGTAAAAGTTGAGAGAGAGAACTCTCTCTCTCTCTCTCTCTCTCTCTCTCTCTCTCTCTCTCTCTCTCTCTCTCTCTCTCTCAACTGCTGCCGCATCAGTGCGGTAGTATCGCACTACGTCTGATGACAGCGCCTCAGTGGCGTGGTTGGTATGGTGTTGGCGTCCCACCCCGGCGGTCGCGACTTCGATTCTCGGCCCTTTCCATTAAGGAGTGAGAGATGTGTATTTCTGGTGATAGAAGTTCACTCTCGATGTGGTTCGGAAGTCACGTTGGTCACTGTTGGTCCCGTAGCTGAATAACCGCTGGTTCCATGCAACGTCAAAACACCTTACAAACAAACTATGTCTGATAACTGGTTATGGTTGTATTGTCTGGCTGTTTGGCGACAGTTCCATTTTGAGTCAACAGATGCCCTTTTTCGTCGTGATGAAAACAGTGGCCGAAATTAATGACCGGAAGGTTACAAGTTTTAATACTCAAGCTTGAGAGGAGATCGTTAAGCTCCCAGCCTTAAATTATGCAGCAAGTTGAAGTTCTTAAAGTAGGATATACGTGTATATACATATATATTTCAAATTTGGTTCTTACTGTGTGTTTGAACATATGAACAAAGCTAACTATCTTGTAGTAAAGTGCACTTTTGTAGCTATTGACGAAAGCAGGGAGCACATACAACTTCATTATCAACGTACTTAGTAAAAGCGAAGTCCTAAACTGAATATTCCTGGAGTCATTTTGCCAGTCGGCAGGTCTAAATGTGATTGCATTCATTGTTTCATTGTGTGATGGTATTCGTGAATGTGGACATAGTAAATAAATATTTTTACACAAAATACACGGGAAGAAAATGAAAAAGTTTTGAGGTGTTTTTATGTACCAGTTGACTGGTATAATTAAGTTCACTCTAGTAAGATACATATTATTAGAAAGTTCAACCTTTAGTAGATTCAAGGCAGTATAGTATCCTTATATATAGGCGGCCTGTTGTTGAAAGTTCTTCATTCATTATCCTGGCGTTGAATTGGATTGAGCAAAATAGAAAACTTGAAGTAGGCAGTGGAAACGAAAGGACGAATCTGGTGAAAATCATGGAAACCCCTCAATGAAAGTCTACGTAAGCTGCGAAAGAAGTCGAACGTTATTAGCGAGCCTTCGTGTAATCACGTAGTTGGTTGAGAACAAGTTGAAGAAAAGTTACAGGGCTAAATGTTGTTTTAAGCGTAGCCTTCGGTATCTTTGTCAGAATTTGTTGCCAACAATAAAAGAATTGTTACGTTTGGTGTGAAAATGAGATAGGAGCAAGGGGAGGGAGGTCTTTTTGAAGGACTGACGGAAGGTTCGGCGTGTCTTTGGTGCGAGTTTAGCAAGGGAGGGCATATTTATAGGAGGTCAGAAGTGCTGGGGGGCATGATTCAGAACTGCCTGTTTAAACATGACCGTCCTTCTAATGAAGCGACAGTGGCACGAGGAAGCTCAAAGTAGTACTTTGACGGGTTTGACATAAGTCGGTGTTCAGTCGGTGTTCAGAGTAAAGATGCAGGATGATTATTGGCAGGAAAACAAAAGGAAGGGGAGCGGTGTAAGTAATACCATACTGTATTATGAATTTAATGATGGTGTTTATGGAAGTCCTCCAGTAGTAAGCACTAGCAGAGTTTTCCTTTTTAGGGGAAAGATTGCATTCTTTTATTAAACTGGTATATGTTTAGTGCTAGTAGATGAACTTTTTTAAAATAAAAAGAATCATTCCAACTTTTTTTTCAGAGCTAATAGCGTTTTTAAGAAAACGTATGAATGTGTAATTGGTAAGTTACTTCCGTTGTAACTTTAGGGGAGGGGGAAAGAGGTTGAGAGCAATGTTCTCAAACCTTGGACCGCGTATTTCAGAGAGTTTCTAAGTTTCTTTTACAAGTTGGTTTCTTGGAGAGAACACTTGGTTTTTTACTTTATTATCATCATCATCATCCATTCAAAATCCACATTTCACATCATAAGTATAGTTTGGAGAGCTGGATCACCAGTTTCTTCATAGAACTTATTACTTCCATAGTCACTCCCGAGTTTTATGCATTTACCCAGTTACGTACCTTCCTTCACCCTTTCATCCTACCACAATGTTTATGTTTACTTTTGAATTCCATTATCAGTCAGCTACTTCCATTCTTCCAACATTGTTATTTACATTCATTGCTGAATCTTTAGTTTAAATTTACTCCATAACTTACCGATACCGACTAGACTCTAATGCAAGTTCTATTAAATTATTCTTTTTGCCTTTTGCAGAATTTTTTGCTATTCACAATCAGTATGATTTATTACAATGTCTTTATGAAACAAAACCCATTCTACACACCACCCAGGATTTTTTTTATCCCACAACTTTGTACACCTCCTCTCTCTCTCTCTCTCGCTCCTCACTTCTCTCTCTGGCGTCTCTCCTCTCTCGTCTCTCTCTCTCTCTCTCTCTCTCTCTCTCTCTCTCTCTCTCTCTCTCTCTCTCTCTCTCTATATATATATATATATATATATATATATATATATATATAGATATATATATATATATATATATATATATATCCGTGATGATATAAAACAGTCATAGGGACACAGCATACCCCAGTCCCAGATCTATATTTTGTTACCTAACTTAGTCTTATGTCTACATTTTCCATCCTTGAAACAACCGCTTTCCACGACTTGTCTTTTATACCATGCATTGATAACACTTAACGTTTGCTGTAAGCTTTTGTAGATCAATGTATGCCACATACTACATTTTCTCTTTTAAGCTTTTATGTATTAGTAACATTAGCTGTCATTTCATATCAACTTCCTTGACAAACATCCCCAATTATTCCAGGCATCTGTCATGCTTTATGGGTGAAAACCCTACCATACGAGTTTGGTAGGGTAAATAATGTTATTCCCCCATAAATATTTGTCAGTTGTATTATTTTTACCAATGTACATTTGAACAAATATTTCCCCTCACCCAGTAATTTGGAACCTTGCCCTCATCCAGACATAACCTATAAACCCATGTCAACCATTTGAACTATCATCACTGTACTACAATATCTTGCATTGATTTAATACCATTAACTTTTTATATCTTTTAAGTTCTTCAGCCTCTTTAATTGGCCCTTCCTACATCCTCAGTAGTCAGTTCTACAAGCATTCTCAAACTTGCCCTTTCATCATTTACTTCTGCCTTGCTATTATATGCGCCAGGTTTCCAGAAGAGTCTTTATTGATCCAGACCACATTCAGTTCTCCGGGATCTCACTATTTTCATTTTACCCAGACCCATTTGTTCATTAACGTTTTTCTGTGTTTAATGTCATCTAGTACAACAACTGATTGTACTTAAGGCTATGCTTATCTTTCCATTCAATTTTGTTATTAGCCAACTTTTTAAAAATCACATTTTTTCTTGACTGCTATCCTCTCATATATATGTATATTGTCTCTTTTGTCATGCAGTTGCGCATGAGCCTCCCATATATAAACCTTTTATTTCGTCATTCCACTACAGTCTGTACTATTATATTCTTCTATAAACACAAACAATTTCTATTTTCCTTATGGCCTTATTGTGATATTTCAAACAACTCTGATACTCCTTCAGCTTGTCTTAAACACTGTCATTTGTGTTCTCGTGTGATATTCTCACTTCTTACCAGTAAACTCTCTTGTGTCAATTACACTAACAACCATAATTTCACCTCTTCACATCCAATTTAAACTTCATATCATATCTATCCTAACTTTTGCTTCAACCAAATAATAACTTCTGCTTCACCTACAAAATAATCAGATTCCAGCCACTCTTCTTACCATTACATTCGTCAGCTTTCTCCTCAAAAAATGCGCTAACGTTATCTAATTTATAGCAAACTCATATCCATGCCATCTTCCCATGACTAAGTATACTTATGAATATTCTCCAGAAACCGGTTATTTTAACAACCAAACCCCTTATCCAAACATTTCCAGAAAGCTCTCTCTCTCTCTCTCTCTCTCTCTCTCTCTCTCTCTCTCTCTCTCTCTCTCTCTCTCTCTCTCCCCCGAACCCCATAGCTGCTAACGTCGTTGTCTCACGCTGTCGCCTACTTTTGCATTGAATTCAATTTGCACATATTCTCCAAACCAGCCGGGCAATGATACAAAATCTTCTATAAATATTCTTTCTCTCTTAACTCTTTTCCAGTCTTGGACAATGTATACTCGCCATTACAACTTTTTTTTCCAGCTACCGGACGTACCCATAGAACGCACGAACTAACTTGTCTCTCGTGGGACATAGTGTCGCCAGTATACCTCGTGGGGTTCACCAAAGGGTCCCATCGCCCCTTAGCTGCATGCACGGATTTGCCTTTTACTGGACTTCCATGAAAACTTTCTTTCTGTAGCCTTGCTGTCCAGCACGTTTCAATTGTTACTTCGTAGTGCATCTGTGGGGGTTTCGCCCAGTTCCACGTTTAGATCCTCTTACTTACATCTTAAATTTTCTCGATCTCTGTCTTGCTGTCCAACGACTTCAACACCCTTTTTTCACTCTTAAGCGCTGAGTAGCGTAAAGTGGCCAAGTGCGTGGCTTGACACTCAAAATTTTATTAAAGTCAATCAAATCAGTTACCCCTTTCCTAGCTACTCATATTCAGGTATCCCGGACTTACTCACTCTACCACCATTCTTGCCCACATACCACCCTAGAATTTCTCACTCTACCACCATTGAATTTTTGACTGAAAAAATATCAAAACTTTAGCTTTCCTTCTCTTAGTCAGCTGTCATTTCCTTTCGACTACGCCATATACTTACACATTATTATTATTATTATTATTATTATTATTATTATTATTATTATTATTATTATTATTATTATTAAGATGCAACTCCAGGTGGTAAAGCAGATCATGAAGTACAAGGGGAAACAGCCACGTACAGAAGTGTAAATGAACATTGCCGAATGGAATGTGCAAGGGGAAATAATAAAGGATAAATAAAATAAAAATGAATAGGATAACAACGAAAAATCAGTAAGACTATTACGAAACCACGAAGTAAGACAGAATTTTATTTCCTTTTTTGTATATACCCTACACTGTCGACATGGGGCATATAGCTACAGCTCATGCCCCTGCCGTTTAGTGAGGTTAACGTGGCATAAAGTGGTAAGATTGGCATGAATATCTATTCCCGGCATCCCAGAGGAGATTTAAAAAAAAAAATAGAAAATAAAAATAAATTTGTATGGCCTCTCGAGGGCACTTTCTCCCACCATGGGCTTTAGAATCTTGACTGGTATTTTTTTCTCTTGAGCTGTGTTTACGCTATCACTCGCTCACATATTACAATGAAATAGGGTATTTGTGACAGTTGATTGTTTATCACTTAAGTTTATGCTGTATATTTTTCAACTCTGTTGTTGAGCTAAAATCATCCATTTCATTCACTGTACTGAAGAAATAAACCCAAAGGGAAAGATGTATCATATATATATATATATATATATATATATATATATATATATATATATATATATATTACTATAATATATATATGTATGTATGTATATATAGTATGTATATATATATATATATATATATATATATATATATATATATGTGGGAAATGACTTGTACGGTGTGCGCGGCGTGCGCACTCGCACACCTCTGGAAGTGAAATGTTCGATCTACTATGTAGGGAAATAAAGTTTACCCATTTTCAGTATTCTTACCGTACATTTCAGTGCGTAAAGTGATTTTGACTAGCTGTGAGAATTAACTTATTAGAATATTACGAATGAAGGGACCGTATTCCATGTCTTACTTAGCTCTTATTATAGATAATAGTTATGTTCACTGAAACCTTGTCCCTTCAACTTGGGTAAATGTGTGGAGTTATTACCAGTTAACATTGGCTATTAGGAGCTTTTATTTTTAAAATAAAAAATGTCTATATTGTTAAGATCAGTTACCTTTCAGGATTGACCATGCAGAATTGAAGTAGCCTTTTGCTCCCCAAGAAATTTTGCATAATTTTGCTTCTTCACTAACAAGTGAAACAAGAAATCCAAAAGTACTCTTATTAATGCTCGCTTAACCAGATTGAGAGCGGGCAAGATTAAAAAAAGAAATACTGTTTATTGTTTCGTCGGACTGCAGGATATGCTTCTTGTCTTTGGTTTTTTTTATTTTAAATGATCATTATCATAATGAAAATTTCTTAATGTAACTGAAGTGGGATGCAAGTTGACGGGGTTCATGTTAGATCTGTAGGAATCTACAAATTTTGAAGAGAGGGCAAGCCGAGATCATTTTTGCTATTGCGACTACAGGTTTTTTCCTGGACATTGCGCTTTACACCCTTTTCATTTAAAAGGCTGATGGGATTGCCAACTGACTGCTTAATGGGGGAGGGGGGGGGGGATGGGACGGGGAATCGCTAACGAAGCGTTCATTGACTGACTAGTTTCTGCACAGTGTGTCGCAGCACCTATGGTCTTGGTCGTTTGAAATATGTATTTTAGAACCTCCTGTTGATGAAGGTCAGATGACAGAAGTTGAAAATGGAAGTAGGGAGCAGTTTGCTAGTAGTGGGAAGAAACTGCCACGTAACGAAAAATCCAAGTAAACTGATTGCCCCTTGGTAAACAGGAAGGTTGATGTGTTTGGGGTATCGTGGCCCTGTTACAGGAGGGTTTTCTGTTTCTAGAACCATACAGTCAGTACTGTGTCCTCGTAGGGGGATGGTTCCGCGAGTACTCCGTAGGCATTACTCGAGATTCTTTGGCGCGCCCTTTCGACTCCTAGTTGCAACACCTTTCATTCCTTAGACTGTACATCCATTCATCTCTCTCTCTCTCTCTCTCTCTCTCTCCATAATACTTTCCATCCCCTCTTAACAATTGTTTCATAGTGGAACTGCGATTTTCTCATGTGACACCTTTAGACCTTTTTACTCTCAATTTCCCTTTTACGACTGAATGACCTCATAGGTCCCAGCCCTTGGTCCTCGACCTAAATTTTATATTCCATTCCATTAATAGTAGACACCTTATGATGACCGTCGTCTTACAGTAGTCTTGATCTTCATTTTCATTGTTGGGTGTCGTTACTTTCATTAGCTGGCCTTCTCGAAGTGGTTTTATTTTTAGTCATGTAGGGTATTTTCGTACTTAGTGTATTGTCAAATTTAGATTTATTCTCAAATCTTCTACTTTCTCTTACAGTTGTTCAACATTTCAGCTTCGTAAAGTTTGTTTTGTCAATGATCAGTTGCTTATTCGTGCTGAAAACATATTCTGTACATTTCGTAATGGCGATGTTATTAACCATTAGTTCAAAAAACATAAGTTTTTTCGTGTGTAGAACAGATATGTTTGGAGTCTTTCTGAACTTGCTAATTTGTACAATGTTAGTAGTTCAGAGGTGAAGTGGAAGAAACTGATTGGTTTGACAACCTCTTTGTAAGAAAGGGACGGGGGAGCACTTATGATCTTGAAGTTAGACCTCAGAAACATAACTGCGAGCCGAATATGTGACGTTGTTCTTGTTAGGTTCGGTAACTACTACTTGGTTCTCAGAAATTATTGTTATAATATATATGTAACTACAGTTTCTAGTGACATGTGAATGTTGCTTTACTCGCTAGAGCTTTAGTCATAATAACGGAACAAGTAAACACATAAAACTGCCGTAACCTGCGTCCATGACCATAGTTATTGCTTCGCCACTTTGCAAAATATCGACTTATATTCTAGTTCTCGTATAATGCGGTCACTATTGTGGCTGACACTGGTGGCACAGAATGACCTTGTTCGCCCCAGTGGCAGGGCTTTGCATTATCGAGCCATCCGCCTCATTTTTGTGTTCTTATTAGGAATGAAAAAAAAAAAAAAAAAAAAATGGTGGGAATTATTAAAAAAAATCACTGAAGCATTGAATGTTAGCAATGTGAAATGAAACGTTGGCAAACTAATAGAAATTGACAAATCGATAAAATGTCTTGAATCTTGCCAAGTTCAGTATTCTAAAATAAAATGTGGAAGTAAAAGTGTATAAGTTGAACCTTATCAGTATAAGATTTAGAATTATATATAAGCAGTTGCACAAGTTCAGTCGACTGCTGCCATGGCATATTTTATACTCTATTGTACCTTGTAGTTTTATCAGGATTTTCGATTGTAAATGCTCTGAATAACAACTCCGCCTCTATTGCTTTTTCTTCCCTCTCTTAAGTTGTTTGTATTTTCACTTTTCGTCCCCTTTCTTATACTCCAAGAAGGTAGTTTTAGAGAAAATCACCGGGATTGAGATGTAAGCATTGGCTTGGAAAAGGGAAAGATAGTGGTGTACTTCTGGCGAAACATGATGTTATCCTCATGTTGACCTTTGGAGAGCTCGATTTCGCTTTCTTCTTAATTCTTTGCGCCAACTGTTTTCAATTCGTTAGGGAAAAAGGGAAAATCTTCACTGTCACGAATGTTGTGTTTTCCTCATTTAACTTGAAGAAAACCGTCTTATATAGTATCTTCAGTAACTAGGATTTGAGAAAATGAACCTGTTGTGTGAAAGCCAGTCTTCCTTATGTTGCCCAGTGTTGTAAGTTTTCTTCGCGACGACCAGGCTGTGGAACCTTCTTCCTTTTTCCGTTTTCTCTTGAATCTAACAGGCTTACATGTACAGTAGTAGGGTGTATCGATTTTTTTTTATTTTTTTCCGGTATGTGGCTCCACTTACATCCCCCATTCTTGGGGGTAGTGCCACGTGGTACCAAGTATTATTTGCCGCTCGTTAGGCATGTAATTGCAAAAAGAAAAGTTGAACAGCGCCGGGAAAAGCCATGTAGTATATGTTAGTTATCTCATACGATTATTCCATTGTAGGTGAACTAACATGTAGTTGACTTGAATATTGAAAATATTTTTATCGAAGTCTTCATTTTCTTATGTTCTAACTTATTTTAGCAGAACAAAAACGAGAGCAGTTGAGAATACTTTTATTGTGTGGGGAATTTCCTTCAGAGATTGCACGTATTTCCGTTTTAAAGTTGCTTCGAATCACAAGTGTTATGACGTGTATTCTGTAAATATCAAACAAATATAATGAATAGTAATGGGGACGGTGAAAATATTTACGGGGTTGTACTCAACGAAATCAAAAGTCGACTACATTGATGTTAATGAATTGACTTTCTTACTTCCTTTAATAACATGAGTGCAGCCACAAAGCTGATAAGATTAAAGCTTAAGATATATATATATATATATATATATATATATATATATATATATAATATATATATATGTGTGTGTGTGTGTGTGTGTGTGTGTGTGTGTGTGTATGTATGTATGCTTGCGTGCGCGCTATTTGGTCATATTTATTCTCTTAAGCAATTTCTTTTTAAGTTAATAGCATTGTTCATAGATACTTTCTTCTTTCAAGAGTGAATCAACCTATTCCTCTATTACTCTTTAGACAGGCTTCCCAGGAATAAGAAAAAATGACTCAAAAGACTTTCAATTTACTTTGTCAAGTTGTGTCAAGTTGACATTGAATTTTGTCACATCCCCTTTATGTGGCTTAAGGCTCGTCACTGTGTTTTTGAGTTATTGTCTTCCGTGGTTCAAGCCCACGAGATGACGAACTTATTATCAACTAAAAAGAAAAAATGCCCCTTTGGTCAACTTATATGAAAATTTATTATTAAATTTATTATTTCCGAGGTAAAGCGAATTGGATTTAAAGGACCCTTGTAGCTAATATATATTATGATCGTTTCTCAAATATGCGTTTTTACTGTTTATGAAATGTCATAAGGTGCATTATGTTCGATAGGAGATTGTGAAGAGTAGTAGCTGCAAAAGCACCAATGTAGTGTTCAAGGTCACTGATGAGACTTGGTTCTGTTGTGCTGCTGATCACATCCGAGGTCAGTGGAACGTCATTGTTCTGGAAGCGATAGGTTGGTGTGAGTACACCGGAAAATTGCTGAACGTCGAACACGATGTTATTACGGAAGGAACAGCACTGTTATTGGAAGGTAGAACCTTAACAAGTCTGCGGTGTTATTGAAGCAAATTTCACTTGCCGTTGGGTTTTTGTCTTCGGGTGCCTTTTCATGCTTAGCATCGCAGTTTCCTTTTTGACACTCGCTTTTGAAGGTGATTCTCGAGCAGTATCCCAGCGACATAAACAGGAGGTTTTTACTTTTTGTTTTGAGAGAAGTAATTCACTGTCCACGATGCAGAGAATGACCTGTCTCTTGCATTTGACGCGGGTTTCTTGAAAAGCATTTAGTGCAGTAGATGGAATGATGGTCACTCTTGATCGTAGGAAGGAGCCATGGCCAGTTGTTGCCATGTAAAGAGGGGAAAGAGAGAGAGATTCGGCTTGGACCTTCGTTGAAGGAGCCTTATGGCATGGGCTGTTATAGGGCGGGCAATGCTGCGTAGGCTGGGGCGGGAGAGGAAGAGAGAGAGAGAGAGAAAGCGAGGCATGGGACCAACCTCAAGCTAGTTCATTGGTGGGCGCCGGTGGGCGGTGCCAAAATCGCAAGTCTTGGCCCACCCTAACGATGCCCGCCCACCCCGAAAAAAAGGACATCCGCAAAAAGGAGGAATGCTACGAAAGTCTGTGTTCGTGAATGCCGGCGTGACGCGCGATGCGTCCCTTGACCGGTATCCATTGAGGAGAGGAGAGAGTGAATATAGAAAGATGTGGTCGAAAAGATTGTTTGGAGATTTAGAAAAATTGTGGGCTAGGTAGTAGCGTGATTGTGGGAGTGAATCGGAGAAGCGTGAATGTTTGTGATGGGGATATTGGCGCGTGCGCGGCGCGTGCGTGAGTGCCTAGTGGCATTGCGCGCGCGGGCTGGGTAGGCGAGCTGAGCTGTTGGTGGTGTGAAAGGGGGGCGCCTTGGGGGTTTTTAGTGGTGTGGTGCGGCAGTGTTGGCTGAGTGGTCCTAGTGAGCAGGTGTGATAACCTTCCCCCATTGAAAAAGTGCTGTTTAAAACACAGGGTGCGTGGTCGAGCATCTTCTGCTGCTGCATCATCCTCGTCGTCGTCGTCGTCGTCATCTCTTGTCACATCTCCCGCTGGACGGTGTTCAACGCTCTTCCACCTCACACACACACACTGCTTCTTTTCAGTTGAAAGACGGATTTTCGTAGAAATACAGAGAAGTGTTAGTGTTGTGTTGTTATCGTGAAAAGACACGCACACTTGTAAGACACAGTATCGCTCAGAAACTAGAGACCGCAACCTTCCGTCACTCGTGAGAGTAGTTCGTTGTGGTTCCCTGCTCATAGAAAGCGCTTCGGACGATTCCTCTTCATCCTCATCCTCCTTTTCCTCTTGTACCGCCACCACAAACTTTCCTCCTCCAGCAGAAGCACTAATCAGCGAGAAAACCTAACTTGGTGTACGAGACGACAAGAACACCAAATCAGAACTGCGTCCCACGGCTGCTGTCCTGTGCCGTGTGGTAGCGATTGTCGCGCCCATAGAGTGCCGAATCATCTGCTGCTACATCTATCATCCTCCATCCTTTTAACCGTGGCCCTCTTGTCCCAGCAACGTCATCAGAAGCATCAGTAGCAGCGCCGGACTTTTTTAAACTAGGGACGTGAACGTTGAATTGTTCGTCAGGTGAGCTCTTGACCTCCGCTCTCCTCTGTTCTTCCCGTCTATCTTCACACGCCATGGAAGATTCCACCAGGTGATCCTCCTATTCTGTCTCGCTTGCGAGGGGAAGTGTCTTGGCCGCGGGCGGGCGGGCAGGGTCTGGCCTCCCCCCCGAGGGGTGTGTGTCCTTTGCTTTTCAAGTTATATCAACAGTTTTAAATTAAAAAAGCGCTGTCAACAATTTAAACAAATGGTAATCAATGGAAGATAGAGAGGATGATCATCCCTGAGGTGTTTTGACACGCTATCTTCACATTTCTAGTTGATGCTTGATGTCAAATTTGCGCGTAGAAGCACTGAAGAGAGCGCCAGTTTCAGGAAGGTTATTATTGTAAGCTCGTATGTATGTATGTACTACAGAACACACCACCTCAAGTTCGCGGCCAAGCCCCTTGCAATCACATACACACACGCTCTGGTCGCTTTTCTCCCTCCCCTTCCCCATCCGTAATCACTTGTATAACCTTATCCTGTCCTTTATTGCATGGTAATTTGATAAGACTTCTAATATATGCTCTTAACGATTGATCTGTATTTTGTTTTTCTTGTACATTGACGTTAGATACTGTGCATCACGCGAAGGGAATGCGCAATAAGGAACCAATAGGAAATTTGTTTGTATGCAACCTACAGATTTGTAAGGTAGCCTTTAAATTTCCAGATGTAACGTAAATAATGCGTAACTGCGGTCGATTTCTGTTGAATTTCCCAAATACACATTTCCTATATGTATGGAAGACAAGATTAAGCGGCACGGCATCGCCCTATTCATAGGGATTTGGCTCTTTCCCCTCTTGCCATCATTTGTCTCTGCCTTCTTCCCAAGTTCTTTTATTCGTGGTACACGGCCGAACTGTTCCCATTCATCACGTCATAGTTCTCGGTTGATCTTGTGCAAGTCGGAGAAAAAACTGACCATAATTTTTTTTCGCTGTCGTGCGGGTTAGTCTTGAGATTATTCAGATAAAATGTGCTGCATGATGGGAGGCAGTTTATGATCGTTTTATTTTCTTGTTCTAGTTATGTAATGCTGCATCATTGATTGGTTTATTATTGCATTATTGCAATATAAATCTTTAACGGACGTGGCGATATTTCTACAGTTATTTTATTAGGTTAGTTGAGTGCAGTATTTGGAGGTTTGGTCTAAAAAATCACAGAGAATCCTTAAACAAAACTACCTAAAAATCCAAATAATAAACTTAAATTCATTGTATAAAATGAAAGTAAAGGAATTTTGCTTAAAAAAAAAAAAAAAAAAACTGTCTTTTACTTCCCTTCGCTTGCAGATCAAAGTAACTCTAGTGTTATTCCTTTTAGTCTTCAGGTTTCATGTACTGTATGCTTCGCTGACAATTACATTTTTAAATTTTCCTTGATGCGTAGGCGTTTTCATCTTTGTGTGAAAAAAGAACTAGCGTTGTTCATTCTCAATGTGAGTGGATGAGTCTTAAAAAGCTCTGTCAATTAACACGTTTTTATCTGTAATTTTCCCATCGCAAATATATAATAGATGTACTTTTGTGAAATTTGCATTGGATAAAAACTACTCCGTGCATTTACTCTGTAATGGAGATATTCGGAAAGGGATACGTCGCATCTTATATCAGCCCATTTATACTAAATTTTCTGTGTTGAATAATTAGAGTAAATATGGACATCGATCGTTTAAAAACAAAGTAAGTTTTGATTTTAGGTTTGGGTAATTTCATCTTTAATTTAAATCGGTATAACTCACCTCCTGATGTAATCGTCAGCACATTTATTAATCATTAATTTGAGACTTAATTGATAACATTCCACGCGCAATTAATACTTTGATGATTAATAGGCATGTTTGCATTTTTATTAATTAAAGAAAGTGTGTATGTGTGTGTGTGTGTGTGTATATATATATATATATATATATAATATATATATATATATATATATATATATAGAATAGTATTAATTGTAGTATTAAAACAAATTCGATGAAAACCTGCGTTTCTTTTAAGATTATATTTAATGATAAAATAAAATAGGTAAGTAGTTGTCGGGTTTTGCTTTCATGTTTAATCATGGTTGTGGTAATTTTGATATGTGACCTTGTGCTGTTACTGGACCACCACCACCATACTTCCCTCAGAAATTATACGTAAATGTCAAGTTTATGCATATAATTATATTTTAATTGTAATATGCAGTTGTTTGAATTTTCTTGCACCGATAATGCGAAAGACCTACAGAATTCTCTATTTCGTTTTCAACTGCTTTATCCCAAAAGCAATTGTTTTATGGTAGAGGTTTATATAGAATGCTGAAAAAAACATTGTATTTACAGGTCAGTTAATTTATTAAAATAGTAGAAGTGCTAAATTCGTACTGAAAAGCATCTCGGTGGCGTTCTATGACCTGTCTTAAGGCATTTCACCTTAGTAGGTTTCAAAAGATGCCCAGGTTCAGAGCGCCTTGTTAATTTCGTTCTTTCCAGTTGGCATGCTTCAATCACTAGTGACTTTTCTTGAAGTATATCATTTTACCAATACGGAAATTCCTATATAAGTCTATGCGAACATCTTATTAAATGATACCGGTTACTTCAGGCTCCACGTTCCTGAGTACTTCAGACTCCAAATAATTTATGTATTCGAATATATCAGTAATGTTTATTGTATGTATGATGTCACAGGAAATATGAAGTGAGCGCTATACAGTTGGGTATTAATCTCTCCCTTTAGTAAATACACACATATAAGTTCTATGAAAGTTACGCTGGGTTTTATAAGTTTTCGTATGTTGTTTTGGCAAATTCTGTATCTCTATGCATATGTTATGCTTGTTTGCGTTACATCCTTCATGCTTTGTGTACTGCTCTTGGTATGATAGGTAATTCCGGTAGATGTGTACACACTCCTTACTCATATATTTATGTATATTTTATGTAATTTTATATATCTATATATATATATATATAAAAGAGAGAGAGAGAGAGAGGTGTCTAATTTTGTGATTCAAATTTGTGGGTTCAAGGCCTTGCATATAGCTGTAAAATGGTCACTCACTGCCTAGGAACATCTTGGATATTAAGATCCATCTGATCCAATACATCTGACGCTTCGTTTCGCTAGCATTTTTTCCATTTGTCCAATATATCCTACACCCATCTTCCCAGCTCTTTCTTATGTGCCGAGTTCCTTCCAAAAAAAATGATAAACTGCAAATTTTATCGGCCTCTCTCTTATTCTCTCTCCTTGACCATGCCACCTCAGAATATATGTGTCTTCAACTGAACCTCTTACGGACATATATATATATAATATATATATATATATATATATATATATATATATATATATATGTATATATATATATATATATATATATATATATATATATATATATATATATACATATATATATATATACACATATATATACATATATATATATATACATATATACACACACACACACACACACACACACACATATATATATATATAATATATATATATATATATATATCATATATAATACATATATATATATCTTCAACTGAAACACCTCGTATGGACAGAATCAACAGAGGGAGACGTAGTTGTAGGAAAAGATAATGAATAAATATGAGGGAGCAGAAAAATAAACTGATAGACCTGAGAAACAGGAGACGTCAGCAGAGAGTAGGAATGAATTTGCCCCTTGCTAAATATCTGGAGACCAGAAAATTCCACAACTGCACTAATCTACTTCTTAGTTTTACCAAAGATAAAACTCCTAGCAAAATGAGTACTAGTATTAAACCTGATGCCAGAAAACGACATTATGCAGCTGCAACCTGCATAGCAAGAAACGCTCGGTGAAGTAAAGAAGAGTTCAGAGGATTGTTTGCCGTTGTAGTACATTTTATGCAACAAACATACTGAACTCACGTCTGTGATACATACAGATTTGGAGAAAAAAACACTAAGGTTTGGCATATATATATAGATATAGATAGATAGATTACTTGACTGATGACATTTCTAGCCAAGATCCGTCTTTTACTTAAAATACCTTTCTACTAGTTTTGTAACTTCGTCTTATTTGCAAGTTTTCAGTCCTCCAGTCGTTCTTGTACCATTCACATCTCGCAAAATGTCCATCTGAAGAGCCCCATTTTTACTTTTAATTTCACTGAGTATTATTGATGGACTTACCTATTACTTCCTCTGATTTGTCCACTAATATGTCAAGCTGGTGAAGGTGTACTTCAAACCATTAATCTATTATGGCCTGGGCTAAATCGATGGCCCTTGACATTGACAATGTAAAGGACTCCCAGGCTCACGAGTTCTAGTCTTCCCTAGAGCTGAAACGTTCGTCAGTGTGCAGTTGATTAATTTCCCTCTCTCAGACTAGAAATGGACCATTGGAGAGGGCATGTGTCCTTAACCCTCGTGTAAAATGCAGTGTAAAGGAAAGAGAATTTCTTGGGTCAATTCTGAAAAGCAAGGGAAGACTGCGAGAACAAGTTTCAAGTACCAGTAACCAGTTTTCATCTTCATCCCCTTTATCCTAGAGATCTAGCTGTCGTCTGTAGTTACAGACTTTAATCATGAATATATTGTAGCAATTATTTTTTTCGGAGTTCTTGCCTCATAACTTAATAACTCTACTCCTGATGTATGGTTACCATGCTGTGAGCACCTGTGTAGTTTTCAGTGCATTTACACCGAATCTCACGTAAGAGTTAACTAGACTTCTTATCATAATTATTTTCAAGAGAAGGTACAGAGAGAAACTGCAGTGTGCGTTTTTTTTATCGTTTAATCGTTTCAGTTCAAGGATCAAATTAAAAATCCTCTAACTATGACCATAGGTGTGCTAGAAATTGTATAGGGAAAAGCAAGAAAATCCAGCATATGCCTTGTGTCTTTATCACTTTGCTTTAAACTAATATAATCAGTTTAAAGTATTGAACTTTATGTTTTCATGTACAGTTTTATAACTATGTAAGGTATCCATGAAATAAAGAGAACACCTGATCAAGAAAGTGTAGTTTTAACTCTTTATTATTAGGGAAGACACCTGCTCCATTCCATTTATCATTAAGCTAAGTATGAGTGTTTAATGTGGTTAAATGAGAACTGGGTTTAAACTGGTTTGTCATTGTATAGTGTGTGTGTAAAATTTGCCTCAGGCGCCGTTTGAGATAATGATCAAGAGAATTTCCGCCGCTGATGTTTTTCATGTATTTTATCGTGCAAATTCTCCACGCATCTCCGGCCCCCTTCGCATTGTTTTCATCTGGCTAGGTCTGGATCTTCCAACTCTTCTTGTCCTTTTCATCATGATCTCATCTGCCCAACGTTCGGGTGTGTGTGTGTGTGTGCGCTATGAAATGAAAGGGAAGGGCCTTTATATATAGAGGGCGTGTTGATCATTAAGGAGTTCGAAGGTTTGGGAAAAATAGATATGAATGGCACTTTGCACTGTTCGAGGGGGTTCGATGTGATACTAATGGGTCTACGGTGTTGGCATACAAAGGTGTTAATGATGTGGAAGTGTTCTGTACCGGGGCCTGGAAGTTTTCTGCCCCATTGTATACCAAAGATTCTTCTGCTGTTCACTTTTAAATGCAGAATAAACCTATTTTTTCCAATTAAGCCACATCTACGGTACGAAGATATAGATGGATATATGAATATATTATATATATATATATAATATATATATATATATATATATATATATATATATAATATATATATATATATTCTCTGTTATCAAATATTAATTTTTCGCAGTCACACTCAAGTTTTGCTATTAAAAGTGCTGCCCCTTTATTCCTATGTAGGCTGCTTTTGGCTCTGTTGCCTTTGTGACGCCTGTTTGTCTGTGTCCGTTGTCTGGGGTTTCACGTAGAGACTCGAATCATATTGAATTGGGAATGCTGGTTATATAAATTGTACTTGAGGTGCACATAAATTACAATATTAGTGGGTTTATTTTATTGGTTGGGTTCTTTTTCTACCAGGAAAGCTGCTGTGAACAATTTGTGTGTGTGTGTGTGTGGAATCAGCATTTGGTATGTTCAACTTTATCGGTGTTAGAGTTATTGGTCAAATTACGATGTTTCGTGGTTTTATATATATATAATATATTGATTTGTTATGTGTTTTAGTGTGAGAGTGGTTTTTGAAGTTTACATTCATAAAAAAAATTTTTACTCGAATTTCAGTTCCTTGTTGTGATAAATGCTGCTAAAATATGGGGTACGTATTTACTGATATTGAACTCCTTAGAATTATCTCAAGTTAAATGTTTACATGCACCGAAACCTTGTAGCATTTTATATACTGCAAAAAATTGGTATTACTTCAATACATGATGATTAGGTGTTCGTAAATTGATAGATTATTGTATTATTATAAAAAAATACAGCAGTGTCAAGAATAGGGTTCTCAGAATAATTTGCTTAGGCCAGGGGTTCCCAACCTGGGGTAGGTGTACCCCCGGTGGTACATTTGTACTCTTCAAGGGGCACACTGGATCTGAGAGAATAGCCAGTACTGTCTAATACATGATGTAGTCTTGTAATCTACATTGAAATTGCCCAATGTCGTGGTTTTTTCTGTCTCTTTTTGAGGTAGTTAGTAAAGCTTTTACTCAAGTTATATCAAGAGTAGGGTGAATACCATATATTTTTCAATACTATGGAACTTTGGA
This sequence comes from Macrobrachium nipponense, assembly GCF_015104395.2. Lineage (NCBI taxonomy): Eukaryota > Metazoa > Arthropoda > Malacostraca > Decapoda > Palaemonidae > Macrobrachium > Macrobrachium nipponense. The sequence continues at coordinate 46,596,381 of NC_061110.1, read as the reverse complement.
AATTCCCGCTGCTGTAATCTGTACCCGTGGCTGGCGGCACGGTGACTGGCTCGAGTCACTCAGTCTTACTGACCCTCTCATTGTTTTTCTTTTTAATCCTCAATTTTTAGGGGTACACTGGAATCTATAAAAATGACCAAGTGCTAATTATAACAAATAAAAGGAGAAAAAAATGCGTATCATCTAGGCATTATGTATTAAAAGTAGGAACTAGCGGCTTTGATGTTCACAAGTGGGTATTCTTTTATATGAAGAACCCATAATACATACAGTTTTTTTTCCGCCAAAAAGAGGAAGTTTGAGATTGTCGTTCGAATCAAAGGTATTATAACTTGATCGATCGGTCTTTCATAACATTAGAGTCCGTAGTCTGTACTTCAAGCAGCGTATGACAATGATATCCAGAGTGTTAGCTGGAGGGAATGATTGCCTAAAGTAAGGGCATATGTCGCTATTTTGAATGCTGTTCTGAGATTTTGGGATGCTTCGTCTTAGGCTTCCACGCGGTAGGACTAAGTCGAATGCAGTTGTTTTTCTTATTTTATCCACTTGAGTTGGCATCTGAAGTCTTTCCATGGCTACGGTTTCGACCACTGCTCTATCGAGCTAGAAGAGAAAAGTCGACTTCCCACCTATATAAGAGTGGAAATAAGTAACTTGCAGATGGTGCCGTTCGGTGACATTCTTGAACACTGCTGCTTCCAAATTCAACTTCCATTTTTCTCATTTGAATATTTGAACCACTGGATCAATTTCAACTAAACTTGACACAGCACCCAGGGGCAAAAGAGAATCCAAGTTTGTTGTGATGTTGGGGTTTGGAGCATTCACCCTTCAAAAGGGGATTTTGAAAAGCGAGTAGAAATGTAGTAGTCTATTTTAAAAATTCCCTTTAGAACTTTTGGGGCAGAAGTGAAACTTTCAAGTGAAAGTTTCCTTTTCTAGTTTGTTTGTTCAAACCCTGCATTTGACCAAGGTGGGCCAACGTTTTACCTAGGTATGTGTATGAATAATCTGTAAAGCTCATCCTTCATGAACAGAGTAAGACTACATTTTGTGATTTTACTTTGCATTCTTCACCATGTGTGCATTTAAGTAGTTTTACACGGAAATACTTAAGAAAAAATTTTGTGTAGCAAGGTGGCTAAGGTGAACGCTGTTGTAACTCAGGCCTCTTATTCTTGTTTTCCTCGGGCTTGGACTAGATTGAGCATTGTTTGGTCCAGTGATGTTTTGATTTTTAAAATTCGGGGAGTATAGAAAGTTCTATGTAACAAGGAGTTGTGACTTTCTAAGAGGATAGAATGTCCAAATGGATTATTCTTTAGAGAGGTTCCTTTGGTGTGCAAGTTACAAAATTGAATTGAAGTAATAGTATTGTGATCTTCCGAAGAACATGTTTATTTGGGCATTACTAATGCCAAAAGGAGAGCATACTTTTTCTTGGTTAACTGTTAATTTTTTTTTTTTCATGTACCACGAGATGATGATATTAAAAAACGTGGTAACCTTTTGCGAATGAGGAAATCACAATGGGAACATAACTATACCATATTAATGATGAAATTATGCAGAGGGTGGGGCAATTATCAAGTTTTGTAGATTTCCGAGGAAAATTACTGTAGACAGAAATAAGGCTGGCAACCAAGCAATCCCACCTCGTCAGCGGAAATGAGAAGAGTACCTGGGGATATGATTCTTTAGTCATCAGGAAATTCAAAATATATCATGAATTTGGAGAAAGCGTGGCACTAGTCTTAAGATTTTGTAAATGTGCTGGTGTAATATTCTAGGCTGGTAATTAGTAACCAGCAGTATAAGAAACAACAAGAGGTAACACAGCTTGGGCCAAATCTAGGACCAGTGTGATTCGGAAACTTTTATAAAAATTAGGCAATAGTTTTCATAACGTTAATGTCTTGTCGTTTGTTGCTTGATGCTTGCGTCATGCTTTGGAAGACAGTCTTTTTGTAGAAACTTTGCATCTCTAGCTGGACATCTTAATTTCTTCACAATTTTAGGTATCATAAAGTTTTCCAAAGCCAGGGCTGGAATGCCAGGTTCAGTGCCTCCCAGGTAAGGTTCACGACCTACCTCTTCGGTTAGCCGCTATCTGCTTCTTTCACTGCTATAAGTCTCCAAGATATCGGTCACCGGGTTTGAATAGTGTGGAGAAAAAGAAAAATAACAACCACCACCCACGAAGTCTAAAAAGAGAAATATTTGTAACTGAAAAATACGGGAAAAAAAGTTTTTGCAGGTGAAATTGTGGTGTAATTTTTAATTGATATGAATGTAATGTGTAAATGGTTGTAATATTTAATCATATCTGCTAGTTCGTTTTTTCAAGCTTCTTAGAACCTGGTGAAAAGCATTTCCTCAGTATTTTTGCTGCTGATGAAGAGAACAGGAGAAAGTGGTTTTTTGGTCAACTTTAAATACATCTTTGGGTTTTGATATTTTCCCACTTTGTTTTTATTTTATTTTATATGTTCCTAAGGAAAATATTGAAAAATAGGGAAGTACAACACCTCATCCATTACCAGAGTAGACTAGTATTTCGACATCTAAGTCCATATATCATTCGGTTTTTAATATCTAGGGTATGCAATTTCCAGGAGATAATTTATATTGGCTCTTGGTTATAAATTCTGTCTACCTACGTTTCATTACCTACGTTCCTCCAGTTCATGCCTTTCCCCTCCCGACGGCTACAATAATTACTTTACAGTGATTAAGGGAGACTGGACCATGACATGTATGTCATTGCATTGTTTTGAGAAGTATAGCAGAAAATCGTCGTTTACTTCAGTGTTGGTCCAGCTACAATAGAGTCGGACAGTCACTTCAGAACCAAACTTGTCAATCATCGATCGCACTACATATACCGCGTGTGTGTGTGTGTGATAATATTGCATTTTACTTTGAATGATAATTTACATTGTTATTCCACTACTTTACACCAAGATTATATATATTATATATATAATTATATATATATATATATATATATATAATATATATATGTGTTTTTTAAAATATATCTATATATATATATATATATATATATATTATGTATATATTAGTGGTACAGAAGTTGTATGCAGGGTCTGCAAGTAACAAAAAAAATTGTTTAACAACTCGGAACCTTGTCAAAAAAAAAATATTTTTTGCTCAATAAATTTTTCCTTGATGATATCTAAAGATTTAAATAAGAAGATAATGTTTATGAAAATCTCACCCAAATAAAGCTGTACTGAAATGTTAATGGTGTTACTGTAAATATACCTTTGAAAACAAAGTCATCTTGAGGATGTGTATTACATCAAAATGTATGTGTAGAACTTGTTTATAATCTTTTAATTGAAGCTGAAAAGTCCTGAATTAGAAATGGATGAGAGGTTAAAACGAATGAAATTTTTCTTGGGTTCTACACTTACCAATGTCTCCAAATGATCGAGAAGTTGGTACTGGGGTTGTTAATCGAAAATTCGCGTTATTTGTACAGGATTCCCATCAATAAGAGCTCTCACGGGCCACAGAAATAATATGCAACCCTCTAGTAGGATCAATTTGAACTCTAAATATAATTATGAATTTGAGGACCACTGTTGTGAGAAAATCATCCATAAAGGGCTGTTCATATTGGAGTACAAGGATTTGTTTATTAACTGAAGAATGGCTCCAGTATTTCATGACATTTTTGTAAAAGTGATAAACCCTCAAGAGAGAAAATCTACCATGTCAAGACGTACAAGGTAAATCTGGAGTTATGTTAATAAGGGGTTTTATTTTTCCTGTTTTTCTTGTACCTTGTATATATTGGAAAACCAACAATCAGTGATAAGTTATTGGGGTTTTGATTCCTCATGCGTTGATTGATACCTGCAAGATTTGGTTATGGTGTCTGGGGTTCTATGATAAAGATTTTGTACGATTACTTTCTGTGGGCTTCGAGCCCATTGCTCCCCTAACAAGGAAAAGGCTTTCCCTCGACTTGTCAAGGAAAGTAGGTCGCGAGACCTACTTTCCTTGAGTTTTACTAGTTCTTAGTATTTTATTCGTAGACAGTAAGTTGAATGTAAAAATAAAATTTTTTTAAAGGTACAAAGGTATCAGAATTAGCTTTTTTCGTAGCGATAACTTGCAAGATGCATAGTGAACTTCACTGAAGCTGGCCGGGTTTTAAGCATATAGACATTGGGCTAAGAAAAAGGCCAGAGTGGCTTACCAAGGGGAGAGCTAGAGATATTTCTCTCGAAAGAGGGATTGTTCAAAAATTTTAGGAAGGCAGAAGCGCACAGGAAATTCCTTTGTATGTCTTATAACGGATAGAAGTTGAACGCCACCTTGGACAGTGCTAGGATTGCTCATGTTTGGATGCTCCTCCCTAAAGGATGTAACGGACTAGAAGGGGAGGGACTGTCACCTCCACGTACAAAGACAAGTGACTTTCGAAAGGGTTTCAGAATAAAAGAGGTAAAATTATTGTGGTAAGGAGGAATCGTAGCTAAAAGATAATGTACTTTTGTTAAAAGACTTGGGAAGAGAAAACTAAGTGCTACATTCAGAACATAATTGACAAGGTCATCGTAAAACCGAAGCAAATGTGATGAGTTGAGAAAATATGGCACTTTTTTTTTTAAGAAGGATTTACAACTTTCTAGGACACACTTGGTGTAATTTGTTTACCCGAAATATGGTGAAGTTAGATAGATACCAGTAATGTAAATGGGTGGAAGGAACCATCGAACTTTCGGGTAGAATTTTTATTTTTTCTACCTCCGTAGATATCAAATTCTTATAGATAGTTGAAATATTATTCAAATTATGCAGGGGAAGGAATTAATAAGAGTTACACAAGGAAAATTTACCAATTGTTAGTACTGACACTAGGTTATACCGGAAAAGTGTTTACATATATATATATTAATATATAATATAGATATATATCTATATATATATATATATTATATTTTTTTTTTTTTTTTATATATCTATATATATTAGTTATATATATATATATATATAGATATATATATATATATTATATATATTATATAAAACAACGCCACAGTGTCGAAAGTTAATACTTTATATTTCGGAGAACAACTGTCTCCCTCTACAGGCAGGTAATGAATGTAGAGGGAGACAATTCCTAGAAATATATAGCATTAACTCTCTACAATTTGGCGTGTTTATGGACTCCTTTTATTAGATGGAATTCTATTTTAACTGAAAATATTTTAGACACATATATACAGAGAGAAAGGCAAACATATATGTATGTATGTACGCACATATAGTATATATACGGGGGGAGGGGAGACGGGGAGCGATATGTCTGTGACCATACCCATTTATTTTTGTATACGCTAAACAAGCGTTATTTATGTCAGGCTTGTATAGTTAACTATACCATGTGTAGATCACAAAAGACCTCATAAAGCGTTATTACCTGTATTATACCTTCAGCGATACACTGTCAAGTGTGCTAATGGTTTCTTACAGGGTCCATTCGGCCACAGCTACATTGCTTTCTTTCTTTTACTTAACAGCAGTTCAATACATTTTTTCCTTCGTTTAACTTTTCAAACTTCACCTTTTTCCTATTTTCACCTTTCCATACACATGGGTAAATCCTTTGGGTAAGGCCAGAGTCTAGAAATGTATTAGATGTCACATGAAAACATAGATACCTAGAGTAAATGTCTAGCGATGACTGGTAGATCGTGAACAGCTTAATTAACGTCTCGTAGGCAAACTGTAAGTCACTGGCGTAGGAGTGGACGTATAATTAATTGCTCTAGTTGGGCCTAGATGATTCGAGGTCTATAGATATCTACTTGGATTGGGTATTTTTCGCTGAAAATAGCAGAAACGAGAACACAATGGTTTTTTGCAGTTTAGTGTGTTCTCTGTAACTAATCGGGCATTATTTGTACATTGGAAAAATAAGTTTGAAGAATATGCCATGTCTTGTCATAGGGACTCAACCAGTGATGTAGTCAGAGGGGATTTACGGAAAAGATTAGGAGTAGAGAATTTGCATTCCGAAGACGAGGAAAGGGGTGTGGTGTTAATTAAATCAAATTGTAGGAGAAAGCAAGGTAGAGGAATGTTGTTGGTTTTTATTTATATTTTTTTTTTTCACATTCTTGTGACATTACGTCTATTCTTCAATGTAGAATATTGCCTGATGTAACAAATGCAAGTGCAGTATAGTATAGTGTGTTTGCGAATATTCCAAATATTTAGTATGAAAAGTTAATGTTCATGTCTGGGATGGTGTAGAGAGCCGACTAAAAACAAATTTTCAGTGGAAACTAGATAGGATGGTTATGAACGAATGAATTCACATTCCTTAGTACTTTATGCTGGAACATCTTTTGTGATTCAGCTACCTGACTATACAGCTGAAGGTAGCTCTGTAAAGGCTGATTCTAACTTGTTTATGCTGGTATTAATTATATATATAATTATATATTTATATATATATATATATATATATATATATATATATATATATATATATATATGATTGTAATTTGTTGACGCCATGAAAGTCATTTGAAAGAAACCATCCAAAAATAAAGCTTGAGTGAATGGCGATCGAAGTAGACGAGACACTGTATCAGAAACTTAGACCGAAAGACCAACTGTAAGGAATACACTACCTTTGAACGAAGGGAAAGTATAAATTTGACTACAATGACCGTTAGTGAGGCATATTTTGCAGAGTGTACTAATGCAGAGTTGTAAGTGAATGGAAGGTGCAGTACTGTAATAGCTGCTAGACGAATGTTACAATATATCACAATTTGATGGACTTGAATAGTTTCAGCCATAGAAAAAGGACATTTCATTGCAGTGGGTAAAATTAAAGAAAAAAAAAGTGATTATTTATTCAGTTAAATGATGTAGTATATAAAAAAAAAAACTTTGTAGCTGACAAACTGGTAAAATCGGAATTTTCAAGCAGATGAACTGTAAATCTAATAATGACGCTGCATTAATTTTGAAGCAAAACTAGTATTCTTAAGCGCTCTCTCTCGTATTCTGTTGGTGTGTTTGCTTTGTGGTAGAGAAAGTTTAGATGGAGATTATGTGGAAAGAGAAGGTAATTTATGCAGAATGTGAAAATGCTAGAAAAACGAAGTTGAGAGAAAATCTGATTAATAAAGAAGTACTTTTGGATACTGACAAGAATACGTTCATAACTTTACAACGGTTGAAATATATAATTGAAAGGATAGCGGGTCAGTGTCGCTTCTAAACATGTTAATATATGATGTGAAGTTGTGTTAAAATAGAGCTAATGAGAGAAGTTTGTGTTGTAGCAACTCTCTCTCTCTCTCTCTCTCTCTCTCTCTCTCTCTCTCTCTCTCTCTCTCTCTCTCTCTCTCTCAAGATATTGCGATAAGTGCTCGATTCCTTTGGGGCCAATTACACTATCTTAAAAGATTGACAAATTTATAGTGGTTGACTCTGAAAAGAAAAAAATAGGAAAATTTATAGTGGTTGACTCTGAAAAGAAAAAAAAAAAAAAAAAAATAGGAAAATTGGGTTTTTTTAAATTTAAATTTTGTCTTTAAGAAGGTAGGTGGTAATGTTTTGGTTCAAGAGTGTCAAGGTGCTTTGAGGTAAAGTTGATGACATTAACCATTCATGCAATGAATTTCATAAGAAATTTATGTATAAAGTTAATGATCATTGTTGTTTAATGAAACCTTAGTTATAGTTACTATAGACTTATGATGTTATTAAGAAGCACACCTTCCTTCTAGATTAGAGGATTGAAATAGGGATTTTTTTATATGTTATTTCTCTGTTAGATACTGAACACGTGTTGTGCCATACATACTTTTGACGGAACAGTTATCAGTCATGGTTTTCATACCTCTGAATCTGATACATGTAAGATACGAGTTTCAGTGAACATTTTTGATACTGAACATGTTCTGTTTCATATACATACTTTTAAGGAACTGTTGCCTGTCATACAGTTTTCATACCTCTTCCAGTTCAAATGCATTGAAATTGAAGTAATTGACCGCAGTACCTCAGTTTCAAGATAGGATTGCAGAGTTACGGTTAAACGTAGTTGGATAGTGGAGAATTTTATTGTTCAGATTGAAATGTTGAAATTCTAATTATCTAAATGTAGTATGTACCCAAAGCACTCATAATCTCAAGTGATGAAAGGCTCTTCATACAATTAGTTTTCTTTACCTTCCCCGGTTTTTATTTTACACACAGATTTTCTTTCCAGTGTTAAATTGCGTTGTTACCCAAATTTTAGGCATAATATAAGCAAAGTTTGCCATTATTTGTAGTTTAGGAAGCAACAGAATGTGAATAAAAAAAAAAAAAAAACCTTTGGGTTTTTCTTTCGCGAAAAAAACTCTCTCTCTCTCTCTCTCTCTCTCTCTCTCTCTCTCTCTCTCTCTCTCTCTCTGCAGTCTTGGTCATGATTTGGATATTTACTATTAAGCTTACTATGAACATTTCATTGGGGCCCCTTTTAAGTAACGAAAAAGGGTGAGGGGTGTAAACGCCCTAGACGCTTCTTGGCTTCACTTGTTTTCCGACCATTATCTGATATATTTACCCCCAGTTGCCAGTACAAATCAATCGCTTCCTTTCTTCAACCATGCATATAAGCAGTTGTCATTCTGTGTTCTTGGTTTCCATTTACTCTCTTTTTACCAAATTTTGCTCAGATAAATACTTTCTCTTAATCTTCTTGCCCTCCTTACAGTCAACAATCATTCTCCCCAGCATTCTCAAACTTATGCCAACTCCTGTCACTCTATTCCGATGTGTTTTTGCCTGTAGAATTCATTAGAAGTTTCTCTCTCTCTCTCTCTCTTTTGGTGGATATTAAAAAAGGGCTGTGGCAAATTTAACCAGTTAGTTAATGTTACCGTATGGATATACAATGGGCTGCTTCTTGGTTAGTTTCCACGTCGAGTTCCTGAACCGTGCGTTCTATTGGTTCCCGTTTTAACCAGGCTGTTGCATCTTAATGTTTCTAAATGAAACTGATTGAGTGATAATTGAATGTGATTGTTTCGAGTGATAATTGAATGTGGTTGAAGTGTTTCTTTCATGCTATATACTGATAACAGCATTTTTGGTATGTAACTAATTTCAGAGAACATTGAATGGTGGATATGTAGTATGAACTACTTACAGATTCCAATAATCTTCATAAGTTAATTTCATATTTAGAGTATATTTTCGTATATTGTTAAATGTGAATCATTTTTCCACCGAACAGATGCACGGTGCGTGAGCAAACTCATACCTTGTAATTGTGCCATAGGTTTTCAATTTTGCCATTTTATCCTGAACATTGCTCCTCCAGGTTAACTCTAATCTTCCATGTAATCTACCATGTTTTGTGCATCAGCCTACCTGTTGTAGTGAAGACTATTTCTTTTCACCGTTTTGGGAACATTTGGTGCAGTCAGTTTGTAATGGTTTCCATGCTTGAGCTGATCATTTTGAGAACCGTTAAAAGAATTAAGGGTAAACATAATACCGACTAAAGTTCTGTTGGGACCTGGGTGTTTATAAATTGTCCTCCATTAAATCAACCTTCTTTATGTTAAAAAAAAGTCTTTGTGGCTCTTTGACAGAATAGTTGTAGGCGTAATGAATGACTTAATTTAATTCCTAATGGATGTAAGAAAAAATTTAAGATTACCCAACGGTAGTAAACGTAACAGTTAAGATTACCCAACAGTAAATGTAACCGTTGCTATTGGAAGAAAACCTAAACTACAACTAAGAAACACATTTTTTATGAAGGCCACAGAATGGTACAGACATACAAAGGGAGAAAAGTTTTTCAAAAGGGATAGAACAAAAAATGTGGATAATGCTACAGTTAGTACCAACTATGGGTATAGGAAGCACTCTGTGCAAGAACTATAGTCCTGTTAAAAAGAGGTAAGAGTAGTTTGGAAAAAGAAGATATAGTTTCCAATCTTTACAAACAAAAGGTGGATCATGAAGTTATATCCTGTGAAAGTTCCCAAAGGATCCATTGCCCACTAACAATATACGTAACTATAGCATTCTTTCTTATGATTCCTGTAAGAAAATCACATTGAAATTGTAGAGGATGTTGACAAAGGGCCATGTTTTCAAATGTTAACCCTTATTGGGTCATGAATAGGAGAAAGTAAGAGGGTAAAGACTTTGACCCTGTATTATTAACATGAGTAGTGTTCATGCATGACATGATTTAAATGAGCATTATTGTTGCATGTTTCACGTGATGATCAATGACATTAAAATGTGTGTGTATAGTGGTCATAGATGGAAATACTGAAATTTTGTTTAAAAACCCAGTCCAGACAAATACATGACAAAAGTGGAATGTCAGTCTTCAAAACCATCTAGTTCCAGCATGTACAGGAGGTGGAACAAGGCATTCCTCATTGTTGACAAGTACATCTACAAATGCATCTAACCTTACAGTCGCGTAACACAATCTGCTTTTGTATATAAAGTGATGAAGGTACGTGTGTAGCCACAGACTAAGGCAACCATTGGATAGAACCCATTCATAGTCTAGTAGGATCCATAGTGTTTCATATCTATAGCAGAACATGATGATAGGTTCTGTTGGAATGCTGATGTGGAGCAGGTCTGGTTGTTGACTGGCTTCTGTTTGGAAAATACTTTGTTGATGTCTTTTTTTTTTTTTTTTTTTTTTTTTTTTTTTTTTTTTTTTTTTTTTTTTTTTTTTAATGCCAGAGTCTGAAATCATTCAAACAGTTGAAAGGTGAATCATCATAGGAAAAATTCTTTGGCAACTCCTGTAATTTCCTCTTGATCAAACTTCGGATGTAGAAGACTATTCACTCTTAGTCAAGTTATCGTAGAAGTTTAGTACTGGTATATATTCTCTCTCTCTCTCTCTCTCTCTCTCTCTCTCTCTCTCTCATGTCACACCCAGTTACAGCATGAAAGCTCAGTGAGTTCTTCAGGGTTCTAATGCCTGTTGGATTGCAGTCATATTGAATATTTTTATGGTGCCTTGTCACTTATTAACTTGGTGTACGCTGCACTTCAGAGGTGTCAGTATGACTACCACTGGCTTTTGTCGTCTTTGTGTGATGAATGTTAAATGTTTGTTTCGCAATTATACCTGCACCTTCAACACATTGATAGGAGTTTTATTATATCCTATTTTGTTGTGTAGACGTCCCAGAAAGTATGCCTGACACACACAGTAGCTCTGTTATGACCAGCGACATCAATGTTAGCTGAAGTTGCGCTTAAGTGGAACTGTAATATAAAATTCAGGCTAAAGTTCAAGAGCTGGAATCTATAAAGTCATTTGGCGCTGAAAATGATGTTGAAACAATTGTTAGTTGAGGGTGGAAAGCAAGATGTAAGAAAGAGAATATAAGAGGAGGTAGTACAAAAAGGACTTTAAGGGTTTGCAGTTAAAGGGGCCAAAGGGTATCAGCAAAGAACCTTAAGTAATGGATATGACTGTGGAAGAAACGCCTGCCATTTATTCCATTGTCTGAAAGACCTCGTCACAAAGTCACGGGCCTTGTCCAAAGACGACAGCAAAGATGTGTGGGATATGTTGCATGTCAACAGGTCCAGTTGGAAAAGGTGACAGAAGTAAGGTTGCTATTATAGCTTTTGATGGTCATCTCGGCGAATTGTCCTCAAAATGGTATATTAAGAAACTCAAACCTCATGGATGTTGCCAATTCATAGTTGACAGAATCGTCAGCAACCACTCCTGTTGACAAAAGTAGCTGGATGTGAGCGGGACCAGCTTTGGAGGGTGAATGAACAGGTAACTAATGGATGAAGTATTCCACATCATTCTAATGTTTGGTTTGTCATGATAGGTTAAGCTCTTTATGCTCTGATAAATCTTTAACACCTGGGAAATATTCAACGCTCTTGTATGCATCTTATCAAATGGATTAGTAGTATCCATAAAACAAGGAGTGCTTTCTGCTGTCCCTCTTCCTCTAGTAAGTTCAACTGTTGTTTTCAAAGCCCTTACCAGCACCGTTTCTATAGCCGAAGACTACAGTTGACCCCATGTTTAGGGGAATGGAAAATTATGAAGTTATGCAAACAATGTTTGGTCTTCACAGAATGAATTTCATGGATTTGCATAAGCTCAAGTACTGAATCCAGTGTGGTGTTCAATTAGTATTGCTTATTTCAACCAAGGTAACTGTTAAGGATGAATGAGTTTTTCGACATTTAAAGGAGATAGTGCTTCAGATTGAATAACCTCCCTGAAGAGTTACATGTATTTGACGAAGACTACCTGTACAGACATCATCAAGAACGTTTGAGGTCTAGAAGAATGGTCGCTAATTGTATTTGAGTTGAAAAGTATGCTCTGAGCACATTGTGTATGCATAGTCTGTAACCATTTGAGATACAGATGAAGGGACGTAAACAGTCCTCACAGCCTCTCAAGTCCACTCCATTCCTGGTATTCAAGAGTGCACCCATAACGGATATCAACAAATGGAAACCAACATGCCTTGCAGTCACATTTCCCAGGTCATCTGTTGATTCAGCAACGACTTCGGAAGCTTTCTGATTCGAGGGTTAGTCAAAATGCTTTAATGCACTAGGCTTTGTTTTTACACTCGAGAGAAAAATTCACAGGTGTAGAAGTAGCATCGAGTTTGGTTTGGTTATGGCTTATCATTGGAAGTGCCATCGACTGAACTGCTCCATTTATCCCATGAATTTTGCATTGCGTTTTCCATGAACCAACCCATAATGTTATCAAGTATTTCCATGGTACAGCCTGTCATCGACGAAGAATCGAGCTAACAGGTCCTTACTCAAGATTGAGATGTTTCCTCAAGACAGACGGACTTTGGTTGTGATTCGTGTGTGTGTCTTGGTGGGCCATAACATTTGTAAGGACGTCTCATAGTACATTGTCACTGATGTTTTCCAAGCAGCGTTCATGGCAGAACTGGTGGAACTTATTGCTGACCATTTAATGAACTGTATCAAGAGTTTATGTGAGAAAATGTATGAAAAGGTTTAAAAGATGTTTTCAAGAACATCAGGACTGTAGCAGCTGGGTATATTAATATGAAGTCATTACTCTGTTGTGCAGAATTTAGTGTAATCAAGCCTTGGGTGGGCAAAGTTTTTATTAATGTGCAATAGTAAGAAAAATATTCATCATATATGTAATTGCAATTGCAGCAAGGTAGCTCATGTGATCTCTGGCCCATATACTCGTTACGTTTTTTTGTACCAGACCTATCATTTAGCATGAGGTGGTAGTCGGGAGCTGTGTTCTAGTGTTTTCAACAGCGATTTTGGCTCTCTTGACACCGGCTAGAGAGTCATTTTTGCTGGTCGTCTGGAGCGTATTGTGAAGCAATGTAAATAGATGCACTTAAGAGTAGATTTCCTGTTTTATAATAATAATATCATTGTCCTCAACATGGCGACTTTAATAACTATGGATATTATGTCAGCTACAAGAAATTTATTTTTTTCTACCAGCGCAAATTTACAAATTAACATTAGCTGTAGTAATTGGATTAGTGGTAGTTAAAGTATGGTTGGTTTTTATCTCTGGTCGTTTTTGTTGGATGTTTCTGGCTTTGAAGTTACATGGTTAAGCATTTTTTTCTATAAGTACTTTACACAGAAAATGTATCTAATCATTTGACGCTATCCGTAACAGTGCCAGATAAATTGGTCAACAGGCGTTGTCCTCGAAATGAGGCATTAGTAAAATATGCCACGAACTTCTTAAAACGAGGAAGACTTTGAAACATTCATTATTAGCTGAGAGTACTTCCAAAGATACTTGAAATTTTTTGTAGCAATATCTACTCTGGGAGTTGACATTACCGCAAAAAATCTCCCTAGATTTGTCGTCTTAAACATGCCAAGACCTTGGGCACAGGTCGAACATCTGCGTCGTCATCGGACCACTACTTTGATAATTACTGGGCGAACACGTGTGAGTGGCAGTAGGAGAAATCTATTTTAAGGCACCAGATGAATATTGCAGCCACAGTAGACCTTAGTAACTTTAGATACTTACGTCATGTGATATACATGATGATCTCTATCTTTTTTGTATGTACTGTAGTTTATAGTATGTACAGTCCTTTACAACTACATATTTCAACGTTGCAGCTGGTAACTGATGTTCCCGAGGTGCTCACTGATAGTCCACTTAAATGCGTTGAATAAGCGAATTGCAGGAAACATTTTTAGAAGAAGGTCTTTCGCTGAATAAATGCTTGTTGCATGGTGTGGGCACAGTTCTGTTCAATTCCTGCAAATCTGAACTTTTGCCGGTTGCTTCACTATATATTAAAAACCCTGACCGTTAACGATCTGTGAATTGATGGGTTACCATCTTAGAGTGGAAGTTTGGTTGGTAGTTTAGTCATTTTTCTACACTGAAGGAAGACATTATATTTATTGATAAGAACATCGGGTTTCGTAGCCTGGCTTGCGTGATGGATTGTGCTGGTACCTTTTCTATAATTTAATATATATATATATATATATATATATATATATATATATATATATATATATATATATATATATATATAGGTATGTAATGAGAAGTGCGCGGATGCAAAAATTTTTAATGTGAAAGACTGCGAAAATTAATACAGATACTGGTTAAATTTAAATTTTCGAGTTTTTGATCTATGGCTTGAAATGCTGAGGTAAAACGAACGTCTCATAACTTACTCTCAATTGGTTCGTAAGGATCTATTTATAATAGGTAGGTTTTAAGATCAGCATAGGGGAAAAATTATCTAGAGTTTGTCTCCTCTTATGTCTTCTTGCGCGCATCTCTCTCTCTCTCTCTCTCCTCTCTCTCTCTCTCTCTCTCTCCTCTCTCTCTTCTCTCTCTCTCTCTCTCTCTCCCCGAATATCGTAAAGATATGAGCGTTATCCCAGGGAATGGCACATAAATTTCTTATTTGAAGAAAAAAAAAAATTGTAAACAGCGAACACACATTCTTTTATATGATTATTTTAGTGCCGCTAAAATCCATCATCATGAAAAAATGACATTGGCAAGATGAGCTAGATAGGAAGAAATTCATCTTTGTTAATTAAAACATAGTCCTGTGTTATGGCGTTCGTTATTTAAAAGATGATCCAGTCCCAGAAAGAAGAGTATCAATAGGGTACGTGGTGACTTTGAAACAATTACTTGTGCTTTAATTTGAGCCAACGGCTCCTGGGAAACCTTGGAAGTAAACCCCCCTCAAGATTTTATTTTTAAAAACTTCACCCTAAATTTTTCCAGTTCACATATAAGTATCAATGTAAGAATTATTATCACATATAAGTATCGATGTAAGAATTATTATATATAATATAATGATATATATTGTATATAGTGTGTGTGGTAAATTTTATGTTTTCTGAAAATCAGGATTAATTTTTTTTTTCCGGACCTAAAGTTAGCGCATTTTTGAAATTCCTAATTTTGTAAAGGTGTGTCTTAGGTTTTATGCCTTCATATTTTATGTCGGGTTTGCCGATCGACCTTTGTGTTGTATATATAAAAAAACTCCCACCGTCTTTACTTCCGCTTGAGAAGTTTTGTCTTTTCAGTGAGCGGCTATGCAGTTTTGTATAGTATTGACATAGCTTTAAGGTTGGTGTTTTTGCTGCTCGATTCCATCCACCTAAAGCTGACCGCCATATTGAATAAGTATGATAGGAAAGTACATATGCATGTGTCAAGTTTCCCACAGATATGTGTGTGTACAGTTTATGGTTTAGCTCTGGGTTTATATTTTGTTGGCATTTTTCGTTACCGTCGTAACTGTCGTAACCCTAACTTGTTGGAGTTGTTTCCGGATAGTTTTGCCTTTTTGGCCTTTTCTCCCTCATGCAAGATTATCAGGTTTCATTGTTCCCCTCTCCATCTCTCTCTTCGTTTCCATCTTCTTTTATGTACGACTTTATTTCATTACTCCTCCCCTCTGTCTCTACGCCACCGCTTTCACGTCTTCATTTAACAGTGCAGAACTATTTTTTAATGTTTTGAATTATGTTTACCAGTAGCGCCATTAGTCTTTGCCACTATTTCCCCGAGTCGACAGTTAATCCTTTTCTTTTGCCTTCCACAACTTAGTTTTCTGTAAAAAAAAAATTATATATATATATATATATATTGAGATGGCTTTGTTTGTCCTTTCGTCCGCATTGTTTTCTGTCCGCCCTCTGATCTTGAAAAGATACTGAGGCTAGACGTTTGCAAATTGTTATGTTGATCACCTACCCTCCAATCATCAAACATACCAAAATTCAGCCCTTTAGCCTCGGAAAATTTTGTTTTAAGGTCAGATTTAGCCATGAAATTACTTTGGCACCAACAAACACAGGCCGCCACCAGTCTGTGGCTGTTTCATGAGCCGTGGTTGAGTTGACCATAATAACCTGCCTATTACTCGATTGATTAAAGAAGCCTTAGCAGGATGAGTGTTGTCATCAGATTTTAAGTTTTCTGTCTAAGAAAACTAATTTGCTGGCTTTGTCTGTCCGTCCGCCTGCCCGCACATTTTCTGTGTGTCCTCACGGTTAAAGTTCGCCATGATTATATGATAATTACAAAATGCGGCTCTATTTATAATTTTGTGTGCAACTTCATATTTTAGGTAATTGATGCTAAAGAGAGAGAGAGAGAGAGAGAGAGAGAGAGAGAGACATTTGCTTCTACTTACTGGAAGACTGTAAGACGCCTCACAGTACTGTAAGATAGGGGGATGGCTATTAATAGCATATGGTAATGAGTATCTTCGTTGATTTATATCACCGCTGAATGAGATTTGACAATTACTTGGCAGCCTCT
>NC_061110.1:46514505-46577005 GCF_015104395.2 Macrobrachium nipponense | reverse complement strand
AAGGGAAAAAAAAGGAGTTGCCTTCTTGGGTATTTTATTTGTGAAAACGTAGTACAACGTTCCCTGTCATAATCCTCCCATCTTGGTGTTGGGCAACCTAGGAGTTTTGAGGGAACTCCGTGGCGTTTGCTTGACTGACGTTTTTCCTATCCTCGACAGGGGACCATTGTACGTACATAATGCACCTTCAAAACAACTGAATCTAGAACAGTGTATAGTTGTGTATGTTAATGTTTACGTTACATGTTTTAATACGAAAATCAGTGTACCTCTTTTGTTTATGGAACACTGATTTTTAATATGAATTTAATGCAGCGGTGTCAATATTCATGGGTCCTTTGACTAAAATGTTAACACTTGCTCGGTGTATTGTGCGGTCTGCAAGAATGTCAGAATTTCATCACCTGGCCAAATTACAAACTATTGATTTAGCTTTTGTAAATTTGTATAGTCGACGCTAAAAAGATCACTGTCCAGTAAATAAGATAAAAACGTATGAATGGTTTTTAGAATTAGAATATTTTTGTGTGTGTGTGAGAAGTCATTTAAGTAATAGAAGCTATACGATATAGTTTGACATTTTGAGGGAGAGAAGCGACAACTAAAGTCCGTTTGTATGAGGCCATTTTTAATATTGATTTTGACGTGAAGACGACGACGTTATAGGGGAAAGGGGCGACGGGGTTACTGGCTGGCTACCTTTGAATAGGTCTGGATCGAAATTTGTCGTTTGGACGTTTTCTCTGTTGTGTTTCTGGGTGTCCTCTTTGTATTGTCAATTTCGTGCCAAGGGTACGGCAGTGTTTAGGAAGAGAACTTCGCATCGTGAATGCTCCTAATTATGTGGCAGAATAAAGTTCAGTTGTATGATTTTAATAAAAGTGTTTGTGGAGTTTAAGGGGGAAAGGGGGTTTTCGTTTTGGTTGGAAGGGGCTGTCATTATGAGAGTTTGGGCGGAGAGAGAAATGGTCGATACAGGGGGTAGAAGAATGGGGGTGTTGGAGGGTACGGAGGGTTGATTTGGGAGGGGAGTTTGATAGAAGAGGCGAAAGGGGGTTTGGATGGTGGGGAGAGGGGAAGTGGAGTGGTTGGGGAGGAGGCGGAGGCGATGGTGTGGTGGTGGTGGTGATGGCGGCGGCGGTGGTGGAGGGTGGTGGTGGTGGGTTTGTCGAGAGCTGGAAAGGCGAGGGCCCCTCATTCGTATGACGGCGCGGGGACTGGATCGAGGTATAGAAAGCTCGCTCGTCGTCGTCGTGCACTCGAACTCAATCCTCAGGGCCGCTTTTCTTCATTGTTGAACGGCAGTGCACGTCTACCTCGTCATCCAGGTCCTCGTTGAAGTTGTCCTTCTGCAAGTTTGAATCACCTTCGCACACTCGCCGTCCATACTTCTCTCAGCTACAACTTCTTTTTATAACATCTGCAAAATAGATTGTTCTCATCGCGGAGAATTCGGAACAAAAAGGATAGTGTACGTTGATGCCTTGTATTTTTTTTTTATTGTTGTGCTTTTAGTTTTGCCGTTTTCGTGATCGTTTTTGCGTTTCTATTATGAAATGCTTTTCAAGTGACACAGAGCATCTTGAAAGATCCCAAGGTGACATAAGAAGTTTGGAAGTGATGATGGTGGACAAAGACTTTTCCTTATTCTGCTTGAAAATAGAGGGAAGTCTTCATATAGTATATATTTTAAGTCATATCTTTACCGCAATTACTTTGTTGTATGTGTAACTTCAGTTGTACATCTACAAGTATATCAAGTTTGCATACCATTCGTTTTCAAATAATACGATGGTAATGAAAGTCTTTGCCTAGTCAATGTGAGTCATTGGAGTCAAGATTCCAGAAGTGTTTGTGATATATTTGTAGAATTTCGGACACGGATCTCATGAGGACATGGCTAGGAAAGAGCCTGTAGTTTGTCTCATGCTCATTATATGAACAGTGACGCAGTGAAGCTACGAGGAAACGACACAGAAGCAGCAGTGTGTGTATGTGAGTGTGTGTGTGTGTGTGTTTGCGAGGTTTCTTATTAAAGGAGTGGGATCGAATGAACACATGCCTTTGCTGGGCCGGTATCTTATGAATGGCAGTTTCGAGTTGCCTTGGCGCTCTCAATTGTTTGCTTCACCTTGTGGTGGAAGGAAGCGCGCCCGAAATCGCGGTTTTATCGAATCGAGAGATGTTGAATACTGACCTATTCTGCTGTGTTTTATCTGTTCATTATTATTTTGATAGTGTGTTTTTTTCTTCCGAAGTGGACAAACCCTTTATTTCATGACCAAAGAAGACTGAATGACGTTTGAATTTCCCAAGAAAAATTTGTTTTATAGTAATAGAAGTTGCACAGCTAGTTCTTGTTAGAGTGGACGATGTGTTACCGAGGCGAAGTAAGGACGTACAGCCAGGTATTTGAGAAGTTACGTTTCCTATTGAAGTGGAATAGTTCGTCTCAAAGTTTAGTAAATTAGCAAAGAATTTTATTTGAATGACATCATTCCTTAAGTTGCTTGAGTACATGAAGTTGAAGGAGGGTCTCCTTGGAGTTGAAGTGCCTCGTATGGCAATGATTCATTGAGACTTAATTCTTTATTCCACGAGAAGTGAGGACTTGAGATCACTGGGAGACAAGTAAAACGAAATCATTAAGTTGAAGCCAAGGAGAATTGTTTTATTTCTGTCGGAAAACTTGTATTTTTTTTTTCTTTTAGTTCATTTGCCTCAGAAATTCTAGAGTTTATTATTTCAAAACCGTAGTTCACCTGGAGGAGGGTCAAGCAATCCTGCCTTTCCATTTTCGTGGATTGATTTGGCTTTTATCTAATGTCAGATTCATAATTGGAATTGTTTGTAAAACGTTCTCTCTTCTCTCTCTCTCTCTCTCTCTCTCTCTCTCTCCTCTCTCTCTCTCTCTCTCTCTCTCTCAAATCGGAAATTTATTTATATTAACTAACTTAAGATGGCGAAAGTATTCTGCATGCATATATATATATATATATATATATATATATATATATATATATATATTATATATATATATATATATGTAGTATGTATGTGTGTGTGTGTGTATTGTGTCGTCTGATATGTCCTTAATAAAATAATGTTTACGGCGATGTCCCTTTGTGTACATCTTTGGGAGATACACAAATAAAGAGCGGTATTAGTTTCCCCATGGAGCAAAGAAAAGAAAATAGTGGCGAGTCCATTTTATTTACGTCTGGTAAAAAAAAAGAAAGAAAGAAAAGAAAAACAGACGCTTTCAAGCGTGTGGCTGTAATGAGGACGCTTTTGCGCGTGTTGTATTGTGTACAGATCATTTTTGTGTCATGAAAAATTCGACTGAAAATATCTTTCTTCCAATTATTCGGGAGAGGAATGCCTCCTCATTCATCTTGGGTGGTTATATCCAAATGAGTGGAACTTGATGGGGTGTGCTGGTGTAAGATGGTCTTCAGATGAGCAAGTCTGCGACGTTTTAAGTAGCGCCTAGTAGAGCCGTATGTGTGAAGAAAATACCTGACGTCAAATATAGCTCCTCCACATCAATGCAGAAATTGCTTATCTCCCCCAGCCGTCCTCCTCCTGTCAGACAGTTGCTGCTGCTCCCCTCTCCCTCAACTTCCCCTCCCGCAGTCCGCAGATGTAGTGGCATTAATGGTGTGGAGTGGGAAGGGTGGGAGGCGTAGGTTTGTAGTTGTAAAAGAGAGAGAGAGAGAGAGAGAGAGAGAGTCTTCAGGGTGGGAGCGTGGTTTGTCCTGTATTTATCGATCAGTTCTCTTTCTCACCTCTCTTTCTCATGCCTGATAAGTGAAGCATTTTTAGCCAGTGAACTTTGTTTCTGTTTCGTCACTTGAATAATTATGAATGTAGCAAACCTTCGTTTGAAATTTGTCGAAGTTTCTCACCGAAGTACGTGTGTGTTTCTTGTTTGGACCTGATACTAAACAAAGGCGATATTGCTTTGTTTTTGCCAGAATTGAAACTGGTATGTTTAACACGTCGAAGAATTGATTGAAGACCACGCTAAATATGTATCACTTTTGATAAGTCGCATCAGTGTCTGTCGGTGATACCTTCCATGGATGAATCATGGTGGTTCTATATTGTTGATTCTCTTGCTGCATGAATCACACATGTTAAGTGGGAATTTATGAGAGCTTCTCTCTCTCTCTCTCTCTCTCTCTCTCTCTCTCTCTCTCTCTCTCTCTCTCTCTCTCCAGTCCATTGTTTTTTTTACTTAATTCCAGAGAAAATGGCGTGTAAGAGATTAAGAGGATAAAGTCCAAACTCGGATCTGCGTTGGCAGGCGGGAGTGTGTTCTTTGGTTGGAAAATCAGCTGATTTGTCATAAGTGTCATATACCTCTGCTGTGGTATATCACTTTTGCGTTCATTAATTCTCATGTGATGTTTTGAACGATCGCTTCAAGCTACTCTGTTAGTGGTGTTTTGATGTTTCGAGTAGCGAGAGGTGTTATTAGCAGTAATGGTTTGGGAGTGTGTGTGTGTTGGGGGGTGGTTGACTTGAAGTTGTTGCTAAGCTGAATGCAGTATGTGATTGACTGTTACTTAATGCTTTGTGCAATTATCGAAAAATTCTTCTCGAGCTCTTAATAGATGCTGGCCTTGTTTTTATGTTCTTGAAGTTCATATAGGTTTAGAAAATCAAAGTGGCTTAAATTAAAGTGTACTGTATGGTGTGCCAGGGACACTTATCTGATCGTTTTTTGTGTAACTGATGTTTGACGTAGGTCATAGTTTTAATGGCATTTATAGATTTCCAGTATTTGAGGGGGTAAAAACAGATCCTGATTCATTGAAGATGTTAATATGTTGCAGATACTGGGAAGTATTGCGTTCTGTTTCATTGTGCGCTGCACCACAACATTTAATTGTACGTGTTATGATTTTCCCTCCAATGTTCCCTCTTAGACGATAAAATTCATTATGACGTTATTAGTTTTGTAAAGCCGTCATATCGAGTGGTTATCCAGTTGAATGTGAAAAGATCTTAAGAAAAATTTAAATTTTGGTTCCGATTAATTATTAAGTGGTAATTGTTTGGCGAAGTTTACTCAAGTTTTAATTTTTAGTGACGCCCTGATATGGATGATTCATTTTTATTCGATTTGTACAGCGCGACGCTTTTTCGAAGCGGTAATTGTACACTTCTTATTGCTATTGGTCTTATTCAGAGTTACCGATAATGTATATTTGTGATTGGTTACTCTCTCTCTCTCTCTCTCTCTCTCTCTCTCTCTCTCTCTCTCTCTCTCTCTCTCTCCTAGCGTGTACGTGTTTGTCTGTCTTACAGAGTGGATAGGAGTCTTTTTATCATTTGAAACATTGCACCGAGCTAAACATTTTCGGCAAAGCAGCTCTTGTGTGTGCAAATAGTTACTTCATATTTTCATGCTTCAGATGTTCGGCATTGTTTTTCCTCTCCTGTTGTTTTATCTTTAGCTAAAGAGATGTGACGTAAATTTCATCTTGAGCATTCGTCACCAATTGGTGCTACATTTGCTGTCGTTCAGTTACATCGGTATTTTCTTCCCTACTGGAAGTGACACACAGTCTTGCTGTAAAAAACAAAGGTATTGGTGAGGATTACGCTGTTTTATATTTTCATTAAACCTATTTATTGAGGAAAATGATGACTAAAATGCTAATTCATGGATTTGAGTTTTGTTTTTCATATGTGACACGAATTATTCCATGTTAATGGTGCCAAGTATACAGAAGCTCCATCCTGTTCTTGAAATGTGAATATTTTGGTACATATTTGTTATTTTATGTTATATTTGGTTTTGAAGTTGCGTTTCATATCCAATTGCAATTTTTTGCCGGTTTAGCTGTTAGTAATACAGTTTTTTCTTTGTTTTACAATTTTCAGCTTCGTAAGTTTTAATTACCGAGAGCGCATTTTCAAGCGTAAAGGAAATAAAAGCATGCACGTGTAGTCTCTGTTTATGATTATATTAGGAAGCAGATGCAAAGATCTGCCACCGGCCCACGCATGACGTTGTCATGTGGCATATTTAAGTAATGTGCTTCCTCGTATGCGCATGATAGATTGAAGTATGTTTCCAGTGTTGCTCTGTGAATAATAGCATTGTTTGTTATTCCAATATTATGTCTGTTGTTGCTGTAGTAACTAGAGGCCGTGGCTTCTCCTGTCTCGGTTGAATGGATAAGTACCTTGAAGAAGCTTACAAAAAAATAAAAAAAAAAAAAAAATAAATAATAAATTCGAGAGTAACTGATGACCAAAAGGCGAGGAATTGGAACGATTTTTAAAAGCCTAAGTACGTATACTACAAATGCTCACCAGGCTTACGAAATTTTCTGATTGCGGTGGTATTTGCGTAGTTTGTAGGTTATGCTTTATAACGCAGCAAACAGCGACATTTTGTTTGGTATATTCTAGGTTTTTCGTTTATATTTTGTCTCTGACAATTCTATAAGAAAAGAAGATTTGAAGATGGGAAAAGTACTTGACTTAACGGAACTCAAAACGAAAGCATCCTTGTGGTTTTCCAGTCGAGTTAGCTGTTGTAGAGTATTAAATAGATGGGACTGAAAGTTGTTCAAAAGCTCGGATGTGATTGAAAATAAGATTTTAGACATTATGACATCCCTGATGCGTTTATGTGCGACGCTATTGTGACTGGGGCTCGTTCGTCGGTTGTTTTCTTCGTCTCTCTATAGATAGTTTTGTTTTCCCATTTTCTCATAACGTTACAGAGGTGTGGATAGGTTGCATTCTCAAGCGTACCCCCTACCCCTTTTCTTTATTTTCCATCTCGGTTATTTTTCGTTCTTTCTTTAGGTTTTGGATAGAATAGAAAAACTTGACTACACACACACACACACACTGTCATCTTTCTAGCACAAATTCGTGGGTTATTGGAAACTCCTCTTCATAATTTTTGGCGTGTTACTCCTGATAAGTTAAATATTAAATTGTGGTAAATGTCAGCAAACCGAAGTCTTGGAGATTTTTGTCATTAAATGCCTTGACTGACATGCCACCTTAGCAAGCAGAGTTCATGGTAGATTAATAAGATTTACCTGTCTCACCGGCTATTTATGGAATGCTAATACATATACTGGATTATGCTTGTCCAGAAAATCTATGGAAGATTCCATACTCATTTCACTAGGAGTTGAAAATACGATACTAGTCATCATGAAACGAGCCTTTCAAGTCTTTTGCTTTCTGCTTTTTTTACTTAATTTGAATTTCTGAGTTTTTTTAAAGCAAGTATATATGCAGATTTTCATAATGCCTAGTATGGTTTTACCTTTTCTTCCCAGCAGTAATTGAATGAGAAATAAACTAAATTAGAGAATACATCAGTTGTTTTCCGAGTGTGACACTAACAATGGGAGTTTCTGCTCAGGGTGTACATATATATACAAAGATTATTTCCATTGTTCACGAAGAATATCTCTTGGGGTCTGTATTTTGTCAGATAGCAATAGTCTTCATTTGATTATTTGTCTGATTCTTTGATTGGTTTCTTTAAAGAATTGACCAGTATATGATTTCACTTCATGAACTAGTTACGTTCCGTTGTAGTTCGGTTTCGAGTTATTGAATTATTAAATTAAACCTTCAGTCATACTGATGCTTGTGTAGCCGTTAGATTATGTGCTGAAGACTGAGACAAGGAGAAATTGATTATTTGTTTTCTCTCATGTAAATGCCTGTGTTAATTGGTGTCTTCTGGAAGTAGTCGTAATATTTTTAGATTTTTTTTTTTCAACATGCTTTTTTTTTCCCAACATGCAAATCTCAATTTTCTGAGTGATATTGGTGTAGGTCTTGATAGAAAATGATATCGTTCTGCATACACACAGTGCTCCTCTGTATCAGCTACATAACATGATGTTAGCTTGCTTTTTCTTGAGTGATGTTTCAAGCGGAAGTTTCTTAAAGAGAAAGGTTGGCGGTTGTGCCTGACTGCAACTTCGGCTGGCCTGTTGCTGCACTCCTAAGCCGTTGTTTTGTCATGTCCCTGAACCAACTCGATCACCCGGTTATCAGCAATATTTATTTTCTCTTCGTGGATTATATTTAGGAAAGATTCCGTTGCAGGCATAATGATGATTTTGTTATTTGGGAATTTTTTCTTAATTCTCTTTGGGTGAAGAGTGAAGTTGGTCGAGTTCAAGGGCTATTTCCATTTCATTATACCTCAAAGATGACAGTATAATATCTGATGATTCATTGGAGAAAAGGTGTGATGAGATTTCACCTGGCAGGGTCATCTCTATTCGCAGGAAAGTTTGTTTCATATTGCGATCAAGAAACCTGTTATTATTATTATTATTATTATTATTAGTATTATTATTATTAAAGCCCAGTTTTTTTTTTTTTTTAAATTAAAAGTCAATAGGTCACAAGTATGGCGTTATTTTATGCAAGTGTTCCTAGTCGTTTTAAGCTGTATGATGGCGGCGTTTTTGTCCGTCTTGTGGAGGTTTCCAGGTGTATCCAAGAGATCACAGTCCGCCTTAGCACCTGACCAAAGGGTAAGCTATTTCGGGAACACAAAATACTCCCTCCCCTAGACGTTCATGAAGTATATAATAAGAGAGTTGTTTGCTACCTCTTAGCGTTGCATGCTGGATGTGTTGGTGCTGAATTCGGTTTTGTATTTGCTGATTTTATTTAAAACTTCGTCATAATTGAGGTTTTGTTGGTTGCACGTCAACTCAAATGAGGATTTAACGCCAGCTCATAATCTGGTGTGCAAAATCTCTGCAGAAGTTTCCTCAGAGTGATCTTTCCCAGGTATCAACTTCATATTATGGTCAAACGAAGCCTGCCACTGGTTTTGAAGTGTACAGACTGCTGAAATTATTCAGAGAGAGAGAGGAAGGAGAGAGAGAGACGAGGAAGAGAGAAGAGAGAGAGGAAGGACTGATAGAGAGGAGAGGAGGAGAGGCAAGAGAGAGAGAGAGAGAGTTTTCCCTAAGTTCTCGTCTTCAGTCGTCAGTGCAGTGCCGAGGCTAGGCGTCGCCAAGCAACGCGAGGGAGCTATTTGCCGTTACTATGACAACCAAGCACGTGACCGCCATGCCACCGACGCCGCTGTAGCCGATATTCTCTTCCAAACCTTGGTCCCTGGCCGCCGCCGCCGCCGCCGCCGCCGTCGTCTCCTCCTCCCCCTCCCCCTCCTCCTCTACTACTCACGAACATGTGTCTCGGAGTAATTCTCTCGGCCATTAAACTCCGTCGCTTTATTTTGTTTATTTATAAATTATTTTTGATACCTAATTCTTATCAGTTGTGGAAGGGCAGTGATATTTATTCGCTAGTAATAGCTCTTGAGAGCCAACTCAGAGGTTATGGTGTCACAAAGGGAACAGCATAAAAGGCGTTTTGTGAGTCTGTTTTTTGTGGATACATCAACGCTTTGGCTGCAGTGCAGTCAACTACGCCCAATATATTGCCTTGTGCGTCTGTCTTTTTGAGTGGAAGGGGAAGGGCTGGTGTCGGGATTGGATAGTAGCTCTTGCGAGACAAAGAAAACTTCATTAATAATGTCACTTTCGTTCATTTGGCTACACGGTTGATTAATTCACATGAAACGGACTTGGGATTGTTTTTCCTTGAGCTAATTTTTCCTTTGTGACGACTTGTTGAATGTTATGTTGGCTTTGAAGTCATTCACAGAATATGCTCAGGTGGTCAGCATGCAGACGGTGAGGTGAAAAAAATTGCATTAGCAGTCTTGCCTCGTATATGAATCATTTCAAGAAGTATAATTATTTTTTAGTATTTTCTTTGCTCAAGAGTGGTCGAATAGTGCATCGATCTGTCTTGGATTTTACATCGAGAGTAGCTCTCTCAGCACACATGGTTTACCGACGAATTTATGTTGTTGAATACTTTTCGAGAGAGAGAGAGAGAGAGAGAGAGAGAGAATCGAAGTGCTTAATATACTGAGAATATTTTCCAATAATGTGCTTTGTAGTCGTGTTGTAAGTTATTTCCTTACCGTAATCGCATCCGATTCATTTGGAAAAAAAGTGTTGTATTTTGAAATAACTTTGACTTCCAGTTTGTTTCCGCCATCAGGTCCATTAAATGGGGCGGGGGGGGGGGGGGGGGGGGGGGGGGGGGGGGCGTACCTTGAGTACGTACTGCGACAGAGGGACAGAGCACATTCTGGTACACCTTCCCTTATATTGTCGTCGATTGCAGAATTCTATTAAAGATGAAGATCGTATAATGATCAGGGTTTTGTATTTAGCTTTCGTTTTATTTTATGCAAACTATTATTCTTTTTCTTTAGTCTTTTGAACACTGGACAGGTGACCATTGCGGTGTCTGTACCTGGGTAATGGTTAAAATACAATTCACACATCAAACTAGGTGGGCTGTTATGTCTTGACCTTGATAAACTTTGTGTGACCTTCATGTTCTCCCTTTATCTTGTGACCTCCATCGTCGATCAGTTTAATAGCTTATTCTCTACTCAACCGTACACTGGCCAGAGCGGGCAGCCTTTCATAGTAGGTTACATTTTCACCTACTCTGAACGGTAAGGATAGAATAATGCCAAAATTCACCCATTCTATTATCTTTCGTTTAAACTTTGTAACCTACGTGTTTTTCCAGGTAAAACTTACGGTCAGTTCAGTTAACTTATAATATTACTTTGTTTGGTGTTGACAAATTTATTCAAGTTGGGGTGACAAAGCATCATTGCTTAAGAAAGGGAAAGTTGTCTATCAAAAAAGATACTAGGAATGAAGAACTTCTTGGGATCAAGTATTAGATTGTGTGGAAATAGGGGAGCTTCAAGCGAAGCATTGCGATGGAAGTTCTCTGTAACGAACCTAATTGTGTTGGAGGACGATCAGATAATTAGATTGGGTAAATGCGTAATCCCAACGATTATGGAAGGAAATAGAAAGAGAGAACGCTTTCGCAGTTTCTTGGCAAGAGTATGTATTTGGCTAGGATTGCTATTGGTTCCTTGGTGGAGAAGGATTCTGTAGGAGAATACGGAGGTTTTTTTTTGGCTGGATAGGTCATGATGGAAGTACGCGTCCATTTGCAGTAGTGAAAGATGCTATTCCTAGAGATAGGAATTAAAATGCGAATGCAAACATTCCTCGCGTTTATCATCATGAAAAGTATCTTTCCAGAACAAAATAAGTTTTCTCTTGTTGTCTCCCTCCTCTGGCTATCTCCCTCTCACTCACTCTTTTTAGATAAACGAGAGAAGGAAGAGAGCTAAGTGCGTGGTTTTTGCTAGATACACCTGGAAACCCTATAGGTGTCGTCGAAGACGTTACAATATGCACACCATTTGTAGCAGTACGGATTAAGGACTTTCAGGAAGTGTACAGTTCGTTGAGATCTGTTAGCTGTGTGTGGAGAGAGAGAGAGAGAGAGAGAGAGAGAGAGAGAGAGAGAAGAGAGAGAGAGAGAGTGGTCATTCCTTATCTTCCGTACAGTTTTACGAGTTCTTGGAATTGTCAGAGTATCGAAAGTCCATCCACTTGAAGTAATCTTAGTAGAGAGTCACTGCTCTCTCTTGGGCTCATTTGGGATAAGAAACTTTCTTTTCGTTATATTTTTCGGTGTCAAACAAATCCTATTCCCAAAGTACCGGTAGTTCATTTATTTTGGAATTATCGGTAGTCATATCAATGAGTTACTAGTCAATGCTTAACAGTTCCTTGGAAATTTTCATATGAAAGTAAACTGCATCAGGAATTGTTTCATGTTAATTAGTGGAAGGTGCTGGCTTTGAGTGAAGGGTGGAGCGAAGCGCCTTTCTGTCCGTTAAGGTTTGGTCATCTCATTTTCAGTGTGACAGGCGGGAGTTTGACGTCATGTATAAGGGATCTATTTATGGAATCTTTTTCAGTGGAGAGAGAGTGAGTGAGCGTGTGTGTTTGTGCTTTTCTTAATGTGTATGTGTTTTTACGAATGAAAGAGTGGGCGAGTTGTGTTAGAATTCTAAAAGTGAAGTCTTCGTTTTAATCAGACTGATGTTCCAATTCGTATATAGAGTACGTTCTTGTAAGGGACAAAATTATAGTATCTCGAACGAATAAAATTAAGGACGAATGATGTAGAAAACCGAAACGTTTTCAACTAGTTTCGTTTTTTCATAGAGATTATTCTGTTTTACGTAACCAATTTCAGTTTATACAGCTCTTCATAATCATTAAGTATTATGCCTTGGGACTTCTTCAGTTTGCATAAGTAATTTTTTTTCTCCCGACAATACTTTCGTTAGACGATTAGTTCAAGGGTTTTGGGCTATACAGTAGAATTAGATGAAAAATAGGCGTTCACATACTCGCATGCAAGCTCATGCTGAACTTTATTTACAAGTCCGCTTCGTTTTTGCCCACATGATTCCGTTTCCTTCATTCTTTTGCATATCCTTCTCCCAGCTCCCTCTGAATTTTAGTCCAGCCTGAACGTTAGCGTAAGTATATTTACTGTTTCATGCCGGCCTTCGACAGCTGATTGGAGTCCTGGTGGGGGGATTTGAGCAGGTTTGGATCACTGTTTTGTTTGCTTCAAAAAGAGAAGTGGAAACATTTCTTGGCCCTTGCCTCATTCATGGACGCAACCAATTATTCTCATGTCATTTATAATATATATAGGAATATATATATATATATATATATTATTATATATGTTTGGTGTGTGTGTTGTGTTTGTGTGTGTGTGTGTGTGTGGTGTGTGTGTGTAATGTGATTTTAATAATCGTCTACTACGAATCCTTCCGTCATGAGAAAGATATGTTTTCATTCAGTCTTGACATAAACCTTAAGGCGTTACGATGTATAGCACGTGTGTTGTATGTGTGTGTGTGTGTATATATATGTATATATATATATATATATATGTGTGTGTGTGTGGTAATGTAATTTTGATAACATTTTTGGCTCATGCATTTGTATTTATCGACGATGTTGGTAGTATAATATTTTATTAAGCATTCATATGGAGTATGTTTACTTGTCTTAAACGAGAATGGTTATATCTTCCATTGCTGTGATCTGATTTAACGTAGAACACAAAGATCTTAGGAAGCTCACAAGGCTTATCTTGTTCATTTTCTTATTGAAACTAATGTCAGTTTTAGGATGTTTCTGATTTTAATTAGAAGTAAACCTGATAACCTACAATCACGGTGATTCAGCTGCTTGCAGAAAATCGTTTCCAGCGTATAACTACTGCGCAGTTTTTTATGCTTCCATTCAGGTAAAGGTCTAGAAGTTCAGTGCCTAAGTCTTGTGATGGATAGGCTCTGACGGTGGGAGAATATCAAAGGTCAAATGGTCCTTTTTGGTCTGGGTAGAAAGGCCAAGCATTATTTTCACTTGCGGGTTGGTTTAAGTCCTGTTGACATTGCTTCCTGGATTGTATTAAGTTTTAGTTGAAGGCTTAATGAAGTAAAATATTTCATGATTGGAATTAGTCATTTTTTTTATTTGGAAATCAAGTATTTCCAAATGTGTGAATTTTATTTGTTCAAAAAGGTGTCAAAAGCCTCCGGGTTCACATTCCTTACATTTGCACGACACCTGAAGTGTACAGAGAAAAAGTTTCTAGTTAGTGTAGGTGAAATCTTTGTGAAGCCTTGCAGTGAAGCGCTCACTGTCTGGGAGAGGAAAGTGTTGTCAATTGTAGGTTGAGTGTTTGTGTGAATGTAATTATTTCATGGTTTGGAATTATATGTCTGACGTGTGTAACATATAGTACAGTATTTTATTAGGAGTGCAACGGTGATATTTTAAGTGTTTTTCACTGACTTGTAGTTTTCGTTTACTTATAGCTAGATGTATTTTGAAAATGGGGAAACTCCTTATCAGGTTCACTGATATCAGCTAGCTACAGCATTTATTGTAAAATCGTATCTGTTCCTCAAATTACGACCAAAACCATTCTTTCAAAGAGGAGATTTAAGGCAGAAGGCGTGTAGTGTGGTTCACCGTCATGTTAATTTAAAATTGTGGCATTTTGGCTTTTTCTCCTGGAGATTATATATATATATATATAGATAATATATATATATATTATATATATATATATATATATATATATATATATATATATTTATTCTTCTTCTTCTTCATAATAGCCCACAAATCTCTTATCACATCTGCTGTCAATTCGATGACTTCCCACATGACTCCATCCATAAATATATTCAGCAACCGTTTAGACACACATCTTGTCTCACTCATTTTCACATCAAATCACTCTCTCTTATTCTCTTCTGCCCTCCTATACTAGCAACATTAGCCGGTTTATACACCTAAGCAGTGCAATGGACCTCATACACCCTCTATCCCGCGTAATACTTCTGGATTTTATGCAACATATGATTTAATTGATCTCGACTCTCTCTCTCTCTCTCTCTCTCTCTCTCTCTCTCTCTCTCTCTCTCTCTCTCTCTCTCTCTCCAGAGAGTTGCCTCAATTATCTCTCCCTAGTCCTATGCTTCATGCCATCATGTTATATCTGCTCAGAATAACTGTACAAACTTACACTGTCGTTCTTACATAGCCGTTATTAACATTCATTTGCTCACTTGCACTGAACTTTCCCAACCTGAAAAAATATACAAAACTCCCCTTTTCTAATTCTAGTTTCTGTAGTTTCTTTACTCTAGCCCTAATCAGCATTGTACCAGCTGCAGACATCGCCGTCCCGCGCTTTATTCACAGTTCTCACTTCATTTCACCCATAGAGATATTCATCAGCCATGGAACCCGATGCACTCTTGTCTCTGACACATTTATACCAAACCCCTTTCTCTCCTCTATACCCTCTTAAGCCTGCAAACACTGCTGGCTGTTAATTTTACCCCATCGACGAATTTTGCAAACTCCCCATCTGCTCCTTCCACCACCTTGTCTTTAATCATAGCTCAAAATTTTCCATTTTTTTCTTTTTATGTTTTTATCATTCCCTCCTTACCGTATTAATCTCCATTTTCTTTATTAATTCTGACCACATTTTCACACCTTTCAAGCTTCTAAGTTTGTCAATCATAGCTTTCTCTTTATTGATTAAATAATGCTCATATTTACCTTCAGATGTTCCCCCATCGCATTATCTATCAGTGTATTCTCCTTTCTACTGGTTTAATATATCTATCAAACGTTCCATCGCCTTTTTCCCGTATAGGATGGCATAGACTTTGGAAACCATGTATTTCTAATAACCAAGCCACTTTCCAAACATTTCCAAAGAACTCTTATTTTCATTGACACCAGGAGCTTCATAACTACTGAAACATCAATGTGCTATTTTTTTTCCGTGGCTGGGCCAAGTACATTAACTGTTACAATGTTTTCTTGTGCAGTAGTGAATCTTACAGTACTGTCCGCGAAATGGAAAAAATCTCTCCCTCACTCTTCTCTCTCTCTCCTCTCCTTCTCTCTCACTCTCTCCTCTCTCGCTCTCTCTCTCTATATATATATATATATATATATAATCTATATATATATAATATATTATATATAGATAATATTATATATATATATACAATTTATATATATATATAATCATACAATGTGCATCTTCAGTCTGTTGAGATAAAAAACACACATTAACATTCAATAAGAGCAGGATTCTTAATATAGTAAAAATACAAGACTAAAATTAAAATTAACTTGTCAATTTTTAGTCCTTTATGTCAATTTTAAGTTAATTTTAGTCTTGTAATTTTACTATATTAAGAATCCTGCTCTTATTGAAGTGTTAATGTATGTGTTTTTATCTCAGCAGACTGAAGATGCACATTGTATGTGCGAAACCGTCTCTCAAATAAATGTTTCTTCTGATGTGGTTGTCTGCGATTTCCTGAATGGATGTATGTGATATACCTGCATAGCCTATTATATATATATATATATATATATATAGATATATATATATATCATATATATATATATATATATATATACATATGTATATATATATATATACATATATATATATATATATATATATATATGTATGTATGTATGTGTATGTGTATAATATACATATATGTATATGTATATATATATATATATATATATATATATATATATAATATATATGTGTGTTATAATATATATTATATGTATGGGTATGTATGTATGTATGTGGTCTGTTTATATAAAATATGGTAATATATTATATATGGAATTATATAAGGTATATAATATATATGTATATATATATATATATATATGATATGTGGTGTGTGTATTATACAATCGTACTCACTTCATATGATAAATGTTTTATGTGGTACATGTGTTTTTCTATCCACACTATAACGAGTGTTCTAACTTTCTGCTGGCATCGACATATGTTTATTCAAAGAGGTTAATTTAGAGATTTTTACGTTTTATATCGGCAATTTTTTTTTAAATGGAGTTTTGAAGAAAATCGGAGCAAGTCATTCATTGGTAATATTGAGAAAATTTTAATGTGATGTTCTGAATGTAAAAGAGAGGGCATTTTTTTTAGTGTGCTGTTGGTTGTTTATTTATTTTTATTTTTATTTTTTAACCTTCCAAGTGAATTACATTTCTCCTTCCTCTTTGTTTTTGTGATGAGTTTGATACTAAATTTAGTTGCTTATTACTTACATTAGAAAAAAATCTTCCACTGCGCCAAGATTAAACAGTTTCAAATGTATTTTTGATCGAATTGTATTTTAAGGTTTTACATTTCATGCCTTAACTTAACAGTAAATAAAAACTTTTTCATAGTTAAATTACCCAATATTGCCATTAATATTAACAATGTTGTTGACTTATTGATATACAACTATTGATGTCATATTTTGCTGTTGATTCATTGATATAGAACTGCATGAATTGCTTCATTGACGCTATCACGGTTGTTCTTTTTTCTCCCTCTCCATTGCGTGGTTCTTGTGCTGGCGCTGCTACTGCGCTCCCTTCTGCATCCATCGTCAACGTCTGGATGTGCTACGAATGACAGCAGCACTTTTAAGGTCAGCGTCGAAACGTGGATGAGCGGGATGATGAACGGCATGGATGGATGTACGACTCAGAATGGCACTGCCTCCTCCAACTCGTCTCAGAGTGGCCATATTGAGGAGTCCAAAACAAACCTCATTGTCAACTACCTCCCGCAGAACATGACTCAAGAGGAGATACGGTCACTTTTCTCTTCCATAGGCGAGCTCGAGTCGTGTAAACTAATAAGAGACAAGGTCACAGGTGAGTCAGGTGCGAGATCTACTACTTTCGTTGGCCCCTCTGTGCCCTTCCCACTCCATCACTAACGCAACCATTCCTCCCATCCCCTCCCTAAAGCTCCCTACTGACGCCTCCCTCCTCCTACTCATGAGCCCCTATCTCATTTCTTTCTATTCTTCATCCGAGGGCCCATACACGAAGAAGCATTTCCTCACTTGAGTGAATGGTTCACGTGTTCCCTCGCAGTCTATACAAGCGCTCCGGAAAGAATTTTTGTCATGAAATACTTGCACTCACCTCCGTGTGTGTAATCTTTGATGGATTTTGAAATTCTTTCGTCAAGTGAATGATTGCTTGTTGCTCAGGAAAATTCTTATCAGTTCAATGAAGTCCTTTCCTTGCCCTTCCCCAATACCCTTCGACCTTTGAATTAATTCTATAGCATCGTAAGGTTAGTATACTGAATAGCTGAAAGACATTGGATCATTTATATTAGTGAACAAAAACTTTTTGAACTTTATTTTGCTATCAAAGTCTTGATTTTTGTTTTTAACTGCAATGGATCAAATTTATGTTGTTTGTTTTCAGTGTGCTATTTCAAAAATTTTGCTTTTGCACACTTCAAGTAATGCATCATGTCCTTACGTAGTCAATGAATGGTCGTCATCACAGATCTTTAGCTTATCAGTGTATTAAGAGTAGTTTAAGAAGTAGTATGATTGCCTTTTCAAGACTTTCGGATACCCTGGGCTGGCATATTCTGCTAAAGTAATGTTTTGTCTATATTTAGAGTTTTTGATAAACAAGGCTGGTACTTACCTGAACATTCCATGAAGTAAGGTACATGATAAACAAGGCGGGTACTTACCTGAACATTCCATGAAGTGAGGTACAATCTTCATACAATATTAGCACACCTGCATGAAATATTTAAAAAAAAAAAATCTTTTAACGTCGTGGAATGACTAAATTTGAGTTAGCGGATTTTCTCAGCTATTGGCTTCGTAACCACCTTACAAAGCCACAAGGAGAATAGTTCCATGTGATAGTGAGTATAGGAAATGTAATAATTGAATCTTCAAACCGTTATGTAAGAGAATCAACATTCAGCAGACGCCCCCAGCCCCGTGCATTTGAAAGTCTACTTTTTAGAGGCTTATGTTAACTCACTCCAGCATTACTTATCTTAAGGTTATATGCTTGAGTTGATTATTCTGCTTTCCTTAGTTGTTGGTCATTCTAGATGTTAAGTTTGCTTGCTAGACTGTATTTTATGATTTGTATGCTTGTGTGTCAATATATTGAATATTAGAATGGTAATATATTTATTGTCATATTGAACAATCTGGTAAGTTAGTTCTGAAAGTTACAATTTTTCTTTATTGCAATTATATCCTTTAAAGGTCTGTGCATTGATTTTACTTAAACTTGTGGAAA
Source organism: Macrobrachium nipponense (assembly GCF_015104395.2). NCBI lineage: Eukaryota > Metazoa > Arthropoda > Malacostraca > Decapoda > Palaemonidae > Macrobrachium > Macrobrachium nipponense. Next base: position 46,558,349 of record NC_061110.1, on the reverse strand, counting down.
GGTTTGTCGAGGAATGCAGTTTTTATCCTGATTATTATTATTGTTATTATTATTATTATTATTATTATTATTATTATTATATTCGTTAAATTTTAAGAGTGTGGTTACCACCAATATTTTAACTTTGGAATATCTGTTCAATACCGTTATGTCGAATCGAAATCCTCTTATGTATGGCTCAGGATTCTTTTGTATATAAAATTTAAAAAAAAATGAATAAACTGGCTGTGGATATTGGACTGGTCCTCTTTAGTTGTTAGTTTCCAGGTTTCCATTCCATACCCACTTGTTAGTTTTCGTGATGCTTGGCTGCCTTCAAATTATAAAATGATTAAAGAAACCGCATTTTTGTGGTATAATGTTTGTCAAACATTTTGGATATTGTGCTTTCATAAGAGAATGCTGAAAATAAAAAAGAAAATAAATCGATAAAGGTATTTATAAAGCAACCCGTGCAGTTATCAATGTTTTCGTAGAATTTTGCTCCAATTTACTTACCATTAAGAAGTATTTTTTTCCCTCTGAACCAAATGGAAGAATTACTCTTGCAGCAAATCTGTGATCATTATAACACTTCGTGTTTATTTCTCGGCCGTTGTCTTAGTCTTTTGCGTGCAGACGAGTTCTAAGGCCTTTGAAGTAAATAATGATCATAGTATTAAGCATCCTGGACCGTTAGTTAATTATTATTTCAAGCAATATTAAATGGCCAGGGGTGAATACTTTCAATGATGTTTTTTCGTTCCAAATACGCTCAGTTTATCAGACATTTTTTGATAGGCAAAAATCGAGTAAATAGGATATAAACTACTGTTTAAGACATCCGCACGAAGTTGAATAAATTGCCATTTTGTGTACACTACTTTTACCATATGACTATCGAGTAAAGGAAGTGGCCACAGATTAACATAGAAGTAGTTGGTCAGACACGCGACGTGAGGCGAAGAAGAAAAAAAATGAGTAAAAGGTTTTGGCTCGAGACCTAAGGAACTTTTTGTCTTAAATTTTCGGTTTTGGCTCGAGACCTAAGGAACTTTTTGGTTTAATTTTCGTTTTTGTCTCGAGACCTAAGGAACTTTTTGGCTTAAATTTTCGTTTTTGTCTCGAGACCTAAGGAACTTTTTGGCTTAAATTTTCGTTTTTGTCTCGAGACCTAAGGAACTTTTTGTCTTAAATTTTCGTTTTTGTCTCGAGACCTAAGGAACTTTTTGTCTTAAATTTTCGTTTTTGTCTCGAGACCTAAGGAACTTTTTGACTTAAATTTTCGTTTTTGTCTCGAGACCTAAGGAACTTTTTGTCTTAAATTTTCGTTTTTGTCTCGAGACCTAAGGAACTTTTTGGCTTAAATTTTCGTACTGCATCTCATACGTTGCGCAAAATATCACAATGAACTTTGTACCCCCCAGATTCCGCTGCCCCTCCCGATTGATTACTCGCGCGTACCAGCGCACAAGGTCATACCTTGCTGGAAGTCTCTGTCAATAGAAAGGGTAAAAGTTACAGTGTCATCCCTCTTTTCATTCCAACCCATTTTTTCCTAATATTCAATTGGCTAATTTCCTTGACCTTCCAAATCTTCAAATAAATATTATATTTGGTGTTTAAAGATGACTCATGAGGTTTGTGTAAGCGTGCGTCTGAAATTATGGAAATGCAATGCCTTTAATGATTGTATTATTTTTCGTTATTCAAATGATAGTTTGACGTGTCAGAGGGCGTTCAAGAGGTTTGTCGGTCTGAATGATTTTAACTAGTTTACTGAATACTAACGTCGATTTAACAGTTTAAAATAGAAAAGAAAATCTATCATTTCATGGAAGTCTAGGGGAAAAGGTGATGTAATTGTTTACGAAGAGTAAAGATAACATGGAGCCTCATTTTGACTTGTGTTCAATACGGGCTTGACCGTGGCTAGTAAAGTGGTAAATCAGTATGAATGAATTATAGCCAAATTTTATCAGCTACTGATGAAAGGCACTTTTCATTCAATCCTTTCCCTTTCGCAGCATGGAAGCTGTGGACATGAAAAAAGGACCCACGTTTTATTTGTATGGTGATCATTTAGAATAAAAGAAGAATTCAAATAACTTTCGCCAGAGCTCTGTTGGTATTGTTTCCAGTTGGCATAGAAGTATTACCAGGCGGCATTAAGGAATATTTCAGGTGCATAACACCAACCCCCGGAGATGGAGGTAAAAAGGAGTCAAACGGGTAGTTTGCGAGGTGAAAGAAACAAAGAGCCATTTTATGTGATTGTTTCTAACATGTGGTTTATGAAAACAATTTTTTTTATTGAAATTTATAACTTTTGGAGATAATCCAGAAAACAGTACGGTTACAGTAAACGATGTCGAATAGACATAAGTGTAGTATAATCATAGTAATAATCTGAGAAAATACATAAAATTCATTTGAGACCAAACAGTAAATAACATTAAATGCAGGCTAGGAAAGAATGATTCACTAAAGGTGTCCAACATTCAAAATTTCTGCGACGGGAGACATTTGGCATAAATAACATACTACTCCGTCAGAAACTGGCTTGGCCCTTTTGGATAGGAGGTTCTTTCTTCCCTCCTACAAGGTATATGATTCAGGGAAAACTGTTAGTGTTAGTGAAGTGGTCGAGGATGGGTTGTTAATGTATTGTTTATTAGTGCTAAATTCCCTATTTCAAGTCCTCCACCCGCCTCCTGGAGGGACGACATTTCGGAGACTTGGATGGGAAATTCGATAAAAGATTAGTCATTCCCAATTTTCCTGTCTCAAACGTAATGCAGTTTTTTTTCCTTAAACATAATGCAGTTTATTTTTTTTTTTTCCTCAAACGTAATGCAGTTTTTTCTTCAATCGTAATGCAATTTTTTGCGGTATTTTTTTTTTCTCAAACGTAATGCGGTGTTTTTGTTTGGAAAATTTTTCCTCTCAAACATAATGCAGCTTTTTTGGTACTTTGTATCAGTATGGTCATTAGCTTCGGAATTTATCACGTTTCTGTATAATGAGTGTAATCCTTCTCTTGTAATTAAATTGAGTCAACTTCCTTCGATGCTTTGCCCATAGGCCGTTTTCTTATCCAACGCAGTTGATTGTATTGCCAAGTTATTGTTCACTTATACTTCCAAGTTACGCTATCATACGATTATTTGTGTGGAAAGGCAGCTTACAGGGGTTAGTGTTGGTGGCTTTAAAACGGTCAAAAATTCTCTTGTCGACGAGTCGTTTTGTTAGTTTCATCAAATATCAGTGTTTTGGATTTTCTCTCGGGGCCACCGATCTCTGGCCATTTCATGAGGGATATATATCATCAGTAATCGTGAATGTGAATTGGGCCACAATAAATCTCAGAAATCCATTGGCAAGGCGCGTCAAGTTTGGCAATTATACCAGAAGAATATACGAGTTGAGAAAGGTCATTTATTGTGTTGATAAAATGGATCCATGGCCGCCCTTTCGAAAAACCGTGACTGACCTTTAAAAACTTTTTCGTAAATAATGATAGACCGCGAGAAGTCGGTGTCCTTTGCAAACAAGGGTCTTTGGTCTTGTGCCTTTATTGACGGCAGGTGGAACGTCCCTTTAAAACGTGTTACCTGGTTTCACCTGCTCGTAAAGGGGAACTGCCTCCACCCCTCCCCCCTCCCCTCATTGTATCATACGTAGGACGTTTGATGTCGTTGGTTCATTCACCCCCTTTTTATTATAGTTGTTGTTTTCATCCAAATTTGTGACACGAGGCTTTTGAAAGCTCCACCGGGAATGAAATTCAAGTATTCGGGGAGTCTCTCTTTTATAATCGATTGTGGCTGTGTTTTCAGAAATGGATTGTGGTGAAGTTTTTCTTCTTATTGGTGGCCGGGAGATTTTTTCCCCTTGAGGCATTGGTATTTATTGTCCATTTAATTGTTCATTAAGTCATTTTCCTGTGCCAGTTCGCCCTTTTTTTTTATTGAAACTACTTTTTCTGCGAGTAGTCGTTTGAGGATAACGAGTAGATTGTGGATTAGGCTTAATTTGACTTTGATGTTGTTCAGGTGTGATAATACACGATGTTACTTTGTCAGTTCACCTTTAAATGTATTGTTTGTGACAGGGCCTCCACCTTCCTCCAACCACTTCACCCCCTCCCCCCCGGGTAGGAATCTTTTCAAGGTCACTGAGGATGCGAGCACCTTCGCGTCCTTCTAAACCCACAGCCCCGCCTTAAAATATAGCCCCCCCCCCCACCCCCCCCCCCCCCCCCCTTCCTGTTCCTACAGTAGAAATAATCCATGCTAATGCTGAAGGGTGCCCAGCCTTTTCTTTTTCTTTCCAGAATGTCGTTGAAGAAAGTGGGCTGGTTTCTTGTGTTCGGGGTTTGGCATCTGTTATAGTTGTCGCGCCTTTGAAGTCGACTTCAACTACGGTTTATTTTTAGTTCTTATTACTCTGCATCATTTGTGATAGTGGCTTTGAAATTACTGTCAATGGATAGGGTGCTGGCAAGTTCCCTTGTGATTGTGTTTTGCACTAACCTTGAACTTTGGGGTAATGCCTACTTTAGTACGTGGAGTTGCTTGTCCCTGTTTCAATCCCCCAGAATCGTTTGAAATCAGGATTTTTATTTTTTCAACCGTATTTTCGAATGCAAGCACTAATTAAACTTTGATAAGGTTATTTTCAGCGAGTTATTTATATCGCTATTTTTTGTGCTTTTGAATGAAATTATGACCGGAAACGTTGACAGGGTAAGCGCAAGAGTTCTTTTAAAATCTCGTAATCTACCCCGATGTTTATAGATAACCATTCCTGTTATGTCAATATCGGGAAACGAACCGCGAGTAAAAGTTGCCATGGACGATTATTGGGATGGGCCAGCATTCATGACATCGCGAAGTGTCCGACGAGCGGGAGTACATTGGCGATACGCGTTTGAATTCGGGACGCTCATGGTGGTGGTGTGGGGGGGGGGGGGGGGGGCGTTGTTTCCACTCGCAGACGGCGTATATCGGTGGAAGGGGACCCCTGGTTTGTGGGGGAGAGGGGTCACTCGCAGACGGCGTATAGCGGTGGTGGTTGCGTCCTTTGTGGCCTCATCATCCTGGGAACCGCCTACCATCTGAATTCTTTAGCCGAAGAGATGAGAAGTGTGTTTTGTTAATATACGTATATTCAGATAATCTTCCATGAATAGTGGTTGACGTTTTCCCTAATCTTGTTCTATTTAAACCTTGTCTATTAATTGGACCCTTGAGTATTTTGAGAATTTATTTTTAATGGTGCTCTTCGATATATACGTAGAGAGTTGTGTAAGCGACAGTATACTTATTGGATGAATACCAAAAAAGTCATAGATTCTTGCAACGATCCTTTCTTGCGATGCTTAGTATCGTGTAATATTTTTGCTGGTGTGTTTCAGTCCAGTCTCTGTTGTCCTTTATATGAGGCGATTAATGAGGTAAAAATCAAAGTTTGTCTAGACTTTGAGACTTTGTAATGGAATTATAAAGATCCGATTTAAGGTACAATGGCGATATATTCGCGTGATCATCGGGACTGGAGGGGAATTTAACTACTGAGTAAACGAGGAAAGCCCAAGGACGAGAGAGAGAGAGAGAGAGAGAGAGAGAGAGAGAGAGAGATGCAGTGGGTGTTTCGGGGCGTTCTGAGGGGTGGTTGGTTGGTAAGGGAACGGCTATCGATCCGCTGGCGTCATCCCCGTCAGCACACGCACTCATGCTCGCTCTCTCCCCGAAGTGGTAGATTCTCTCTCTCTCTCTCTCTCTCTCTCTCTCTCTCTCTCAGGGATTGGTGAAATGACCTCTTCTGCTTCTTCCCCTCGCCCTGTCTCATCCCCTCGAGTCTGTTCCCACTTTACCCACTCCCCATTCTTCTGTCCCCTTCACCTTTCTTCCCCATGGCGAGAGGAAGTCGGATCTTTATGATAACCTCTTGGCCTGAACTTGAATGTAGACATTAAGTTTGGTTTTGTGCGGGAAAGGGAAAGGGAAAGGTGCAAAGTTGTTTCGACTGCGTAGGTAGGTACCGCTTTAGGGGTTTAGCGAATCCCCGTCTCGTAAACAAAGGAAATAGATTGTCGTTGCAAGGTGTGTTGGACTGAAGGGCTCCAGGGAGAGAGAGAGAGAGGGTATGCTGCTCTTCAATGATGGGACGGGGACGGACTTTAATAAACCGACCGGGAAGAGTTGCGTAACAATTTTTTTCCCCCATTTTATCAAGTGGTTGCATCTTTAGCCGACACGTCTCTGTGACGCGTTCTTGCCTATTTGCTTGTTGCCGTTTGGCTGTGTACAATATTTCTCTTGTTTTTTCTTTTGCTTACTAATGCCCTTCAAAAAGTTATTGTTTCCGAATACTCGGTGCACGTCAAACCCTCGTAGAACTCTCTCTCTCTCTCTGGCCGCTGTGCCTATCTTAAGCAGCTTGCATGGGATGATGGTTCATGGCGGCAAGTACGAACTGCGCGTTGACTTTTCTGGGGACAAATGTGTTTACATCTAGTAGGTAAGTAGTTTTTGCAGCTTGCATCTAGTAGGGCATGATGCTGTAAAGAAAAGGGAGCAGTATACTGGTAATTTCATGGGAAAGGTTGCCCCTTGGCAGTTTCATTCCTTCTTAACTAATGGAGACAGATTTTAAAGATTAGACCTCTGCTGTAATTACTTGGGCTCAAAACTGATTGGAGTACAGCTCAGAACTGATTATAGTATAGATATGAATGCAGGGTATGAATCATCTTTGAATGTTGTATCAATTTGATGTACATTGACACATCGGAAGAACATCGATTTTTCATTTGACTGCTTTTTACCAACGCTCGAAACGGAAGTGAAACCATATTGCTTCGAGTTGCACTCAGTTCCTGTATGAAGTGTGCCAATATCTGCTTGTATTTTAATAAAATTAATTTTGGTTGATTGGAGGGGAGGGACAGATGTATGCTGCTTAAAAATTTAATGTTATTTACTTTATACAGGGACAATCGTCCACTTATAGAACAGTTGTTGTAATGAAATGAGAATCTCTGAATCGCTGAATATAAGGTAGCCCAATCCACAAAAAGTAATATTAAATCTGCCTGACAACAAATTCTGCACTTCATGGATTAGAGGATGGTGCATTGCTGGCTTATAGTTACATTCTTAAAAAGTAAACAGCCTTTTATAAACCAAGACTCGCGTGGATGGTGAAAGTTATTCATACCTCCATCACTTTTAGTGGATTTCAACATTTTCACGAACTCATGCTGCAATTTTAACAGTTATTAACGTCAGTTTTCCTTGAAAATTCATCGTTAACAACGTAAATGTGGCCGTTAAATGTGGCCAGGAAAGATATTCAATGCCTTGTCACGCTTGCTCTTATCCATGTGTCAGGCATTGAAAATTTGTTAGTTCCCAAGAATTTGTAAATCATCTCTGCTTTCCGCTCAGACAGGGATTCAGATGACAACGGCCGGTAAATTGGTGGCTGCGTCTACAGACAGTGGTAGCAGTTAGTGGGTTACGTGACTGGCTAGTCGGGAGTAACGTAGCCCGGAATAAAACTCTTACTTGTCATTGACATCTGGAAACTAGAGGTTCATTTTCAAACAGCTGGCAAACTATCCTCGGTAAAAAGGGAATAAAAGTATTTTTTTTTTTAATGCGTCGAGTCATGTGGGATTTTGTCTTTGTTATGAAAGACAACGTTCAGTGTTTTTATTTTATTTTTTTTTATTTACAGAGCCAAAATTATTTTGCTGTTTATCTTAAGTAATTAGGTGGTGTATGCATGGAGTCGATTTTGTGCCTATCATTGAAGTTTGTTTAATAATAGAAAGAAAATGGTAACCGGCTTAAAACAGAAAGATGGAATACAAACATTCATATTTTCTCTCTTAGTGAATTTATTGTGGCCTGTGTATCGAAATGCATTGAATCGTTCCAATTTGAGATGGTCCGTAAATTGTAAGGCTTGGCAATTAAAGATAGTGATGCAAATAAGTTTATATATATATATATATATATATATATATATATATATATATATATATATTAGTAGATACATACATACATACACACACACACACACACATATATATAATATATATTTATATATATAATATATATATATATATATATATATTATATATATACTATATTATATATAATCGCCCTCCATTATTGGTTCACCAAATAATACTTGTCTTTCCCATATCTTGGAAGTCCACGATCCGATCTCGAGATTATTGAAAGGCACGCACTGACAGACATCAGCTAAAAACAGATGAGAGTTCAATCGAGCCTAGGCTTTACCAGATACTTTGAGGACAGCTGTGCAGGAAGTGGTTAAACATTAGTCGTTAAATTACTTTGCCTGGACGAGGTTTGATTTCGCTGAATGTCTATCGTGTGTTAAATGTTTTCGTGTTTATATTTGAATCTTCAGCTGAAAGCTCTTATAAAAATAGACAAGAGTCAGCTGACGATAAACCCGAGAGGGCCCCAAAAGGGAAGTCATAATGCAGAGGGGGAGAATTTATAGGAAAAGTTGATAAATATATAGATATGATGGATTAGAAAATAAATACGATACATCAGAAAGTTAGGAGATGTCGGTAAAGAAGAGAAATGAATTTACTATTCGCGTAAATATTTGGAGATCAGAAGATTCCACAATTGCACTGAGCAAACTATTTCACATTTAAGTTGTAGGCAAACTCCAGGAAATCGTGTAAAAACAATAGAACAGAATCTTAAAGAAGCATTAAGTGTTCATGTAATTAGAGTTCACTGATGAGCAAAATAGTTTTACAATTAATTGAAAAACACTGAAAAAGTAATGATGCAGCAGAACATCACCATAAACATACTAAATATTAACTGTGGCTAATCCTCCTAAGCTGTTACTTGGGTTTCCGTTAAAAACTCTGTAGTCTTTAGTTATCCGTTATATTTCATTTGAGTACTAAGTAACTTAGTTCCGGTGCCAGGTCGCTTGACCAAACTTTCATAAATCAAATCGGAGCAAACAATTGTATGGACTAAATAATTCCATTGTACTTGATTTGTTGTGATATAAAAAGGCAAGAAAACATTCCGGCGCATGCCCCTTTTTAACAGCCTCGCAGGAAGAATGGACGCCGTAGGTTATTGCTGATGTTTTCATCGGCAGTTGGATTGCAATCGCTCGTTTAAAAGTTTTTATGAACCAATTATTCTTTTCCCCCCATAAAAAAAAGAACCAGCGCCTCAGTGGCGTGGTCGGTATGGTGCTGGTGTGCAACCTCTAAGGCCGCAAGTTCGATTCTCGGGAATTCCACTGAGGGGTGAGAGATGCGTAATTCTGGTGATAAAAGTTCGCTCTACGTGGTTCGGAAGTCACGTGAAGCCTTTGGTCCTGTTGCTGAATAACCACTGGTTCCATGCAACGTAAAAACACCATTCAAACAAACAAAAAATAATAACCGCTGTTTCTTCCACGGTTCTCAATTATTGGTTGACTGAAGGATGAAAAACCTCGGCAGAAAATTTTTAATATTTATTTGAAGCTTAAGCTTAGGCGGGATTCCTGTTAGCATCATGCGAAGCCCCGTAATCAAATTGCCATGAACGTTTCCATTATACGTACATGAATGCTCGCTGACCAGTTGTTTCAGTACTTCCAGCAAGTTCTATCAAGATTCGTCTAGGTTTTTCTCTTTCCTCTCAGCATTTCCTGATCATATAACCTGATTGTATTCCTTCATTCTGGCCAAATGGTGTCTATACACAATATATCGTTTCACCAACGCTTAACTTCCTCGTTTTAATTCTACTTATATATCACCACATTTCCCATTCTTAATCCTTACTCCTAAAGTGGTGTGCAAACAGTTATTGCTAAACCCATTAAACGTCCAATGAAGAAGAGAGAGTAGGCTTGCCAGTTCCTTCTTATATTCCAGCATGTATGGACACTAATTCATTATCAGGTCGTTGCATACGCTCTGCTAATCTTCTGTACTTCACCCCCAAGGATCTTTCCTCTTTCTTATCGGATAGATTTACTCTGGTGAAATTATACAAATCAATTGTTTTCAATCTCACCATTCTTCAGCTTTTCTTTCCTAATCTGTACTGTATCATCTACAAAATTCAGCCACTCTATTCGCTATTTTTTTCCCCCTCTAATTTGTCTGTCTTTTCAGTGACTTCTCACGTCACTCATTTCATATGCGTGTGGAGACAAAAGACGCTTGCATATACCCAACTGGGCGTCTGTCAAAATATTGTAATAAGTACAAGTATTGCATTCATTATAACTATTCAGAGAGCTTTTCCCTTTGCCCTCATACTTTTCACATAACATAATAAATTGTACAAACACTTGGCCCATACTGTCTTCCTTGGTTATCCACACTGCTCTTTCCCTTGCCAGACCTTCTGATATCTGTGCTCTTCCAATCAAGTCTTTGCATACATCTTCCTTGAGAAATTATTCCTCTCGCCTCTCCCTAGGAAAGGGATGTGGAATTGACACTAACCCCTTCCACTCTTGTCATATTAAATACATCATCAATAAATATATTTCCTCGAAAAGAACAAAAACCATTCTCATACTTTGACTGCAGAGTTATAAATGATAGCATCTGTGCAGCGAAATTTTCACAGCGTTACCTGCTTCATACACCTACAAAAAAGGATATCGAGTAGCATGCCAATCCCCAACAATGCACTTTCACCCCCTATCTTGCTTGAATTTTTGTGCTTGGCAGACCCTTCCTCTCCAATGCCATTTTCACCCCCTTCCATACAACCATTCCAGGTCTGCCCATGGCCGTGGTCTGCCCTCCTCCTGCCCCCTACACTTCTGAATTTGTACCCTTTCGTCTACTTACCACTCATTCTTGCCACATGCCCAAATTATTTCAAAGCACGTTTAAAGTACCCTTATTCATCCTTTCTCCAGTGCCAACCATTCTACTAACTCTGTCTTTTATCATCTTGTCAGTTCTCCTTACATTGCATAGTCTACCGATAGTCCATCACTCGCACTTCACATGCGCTAAGAAGAGTTGGCCTAACAATCCTTCCATCATCCTTATTAAAGTCGATCCACCATCTTCTTTGCTTCCATTTACCCTCAAAATTGCTCATGTTTGCAAATACTTTCATTTTCCCAATGCTGCTAATACTTTCGAATACTTGTCTTGTAGTTTTTTGCAGTTGTTCCTTACTGGCACAAATCATGTCTGCATAGTCCACAAAACTTGACAATTCCAAACTTCATTCACGACTTACTTGACAATTCTAAACTTCATTCACAAGTTACTTTCCAATCCCACAGCTCTACACCTACATGCTGCCTTTTTCAGACATCCCACACAATTCCATAGTATGTACGAGGATACATGTGTAAGACCCACTTCTACACTAACGAGTTAGGCCTACTTAAATATTCAAAAATACGTGTCACTTTCTTTTAATCACTGGTAATAAATTTTCAACACCCTCCCAATTATCACTATATCAATTCTCTCATAAGCCTAACTAGTCTATGTTTGCCACAGAACATTTTTTCATAAAAACCTAATCCACACACATTTATCAATCCTTTTGTCAAAATTCTACCATACATCTGTAGCCACTAACTCGCGTAGTCGCTACATTGTTTGTCTGTATAAATATGTGCATCTATATATATTCTCTTTTTTACTGGTTGTCATGTTCTCTGCTCCTAACGTGAATTCCTTAAACTCGTAGTTCTTCGACATCGTACGTTATTGCACAGTGGAATGATATTAAGTACGTAAATGGCTGTTGGAGAGAGAGAGTGAGTTATTTTTACTTTTGAACCAAAGTTTCAAATCCTTTCCTTCTCCTTCCGTTCCTTCAGTATTGCGGGGTCCCCTTTTTTTCCGTCATTGGTCGAGTCACGTCTTTGAAGCGCTTTTGATCTGGGACCCGTGTTCGTTTTATCGTTCATTCAAGAGTTAAAGGGTCTGACAAAAGTTATTAGAGCTTCGGTGGAGATTGCCCAGGATGATGATGAAGGAAATTGAAGGGCGGACATTTAATGAAATTCATGTTGCTGCTGCTGTTATCGTTATCATCGTTTTTATGTTGGTCGGTAATTTTTTTTTTTTTTTTTTTTTTTTTTTGGTGGTGGGGCGGGGGGGGGGGGGGGGTGGTAGAAATGACCACTGTAGCAGAGGTCTTAATAGTTTGGAAGGAAATTGGAGTTAGTGTTGTTGAGGGGAGAGGGGCAGAGATGCCGAAAGTGAGGGTGTTCTAACGGGGGAATATTGATCCATTCGTCGTGTTCTCTTTGTGTTGTGTGTGGAAGAGGAGAGAGAACGAGAGGGAGCGAGACGGATCGATGCAAACACAATCCTTGCTACGCCAAGACCGGGAGACGAGATTGACATTCTCTCTCTCTCTCTCTCTCTCTCTCTCTCTCTCTCTCTCTCTCTCTCTCTCTCTATTTTTAGAAGTCTTTGCTTTGGGAGGCAGTGGTTTGGGGTTGGTAATTGTTTTTGCCCCTGATCTTCCGCAGGATATTCTTCTCATGTTTCTTTTTCATCACGTGAGAGAATTTTAAGATACAAAATGTATATACCACCTCTGCTCTACCATTTGTTAGGTGTATCCCTTATTTAGGAGTTTTTATTGTGGTGAGAATTTATATATATATAATCGTTCGGGTCCATGTGTATTTTTGTCTTTTATTGCCAGTCCTAGGCTATACCCCTTGCTTATGTTTTCAGAAAATATTTTTCGAATCACGAGAAAATATTGCCTATCCAGGTTATTTTTGTTCAATTGTTAGTTTTGGCCAGAGATTTTCAATTACCGTGCGTGAGATCGTCCACATACTATGCTGGTTATTTATTTATTTTTTTTTTGTCCATTCTGAAAAGAACGTCGATAAAGCACTAGTCTAAGAGTGGTGTACGTCATCTGTTCTTATCCCCCTCGCACTACTATTACGTCAGAGGTTTTCAATGAGCCCGCTGCGAAGTCGGTAGGAATCTTCTTCCCCTGAATCAGTAGGTGGGAAGTGGAAGAGGTCTTGACCTACCGGCGACATGGCTGGTATTGTCAGGCGTATTTTTTGTATATTTTAGTTTTTTTTATCAATTTTTATTTATATATTTTTTGTTTTTCTTTATTTATTCATTTTTTATTGATTTAGTTTTTCATTCACCCAGTGTACTGTGAAGTCCCATTCCACTGTGCCTGTGATTCTTTGAAAAACTTGGTAAGACGGTTGTGACTTGCTTTTGATTATTTTCAAGACTGAATGTGAAACGGTTAATTGGTTCTTTGTGACAGGCGTTGCGTAATCAGCAGCAGACTCTTCGAGCCACAACAACACCAAAATTAATTAAATACGAGTTTTCCGAGATTGCCTACGTGACCTGGAAAATGGGTAGAATCAAAGTTTGTTTTAAGTGTCTTTCTAAGTTGGAAAATGGGTAGAATCAAATTTGTTTTAAGTATCTTTCAAAGCTATTTCGAAGATTGGGGAAGCACTAATCTAATCCCTTCGTTTTTAATCAAGTGTGGCATTAGTCGTAGATTTAGTTGTAGTGAAGCATCTCATTATTAAAACCATATTGCCAAGTTAAGACAGTTCTCTCTAAAGAGAAGAAAAGTTTGTTACAAAGCCATTCTCTCCCGGCCAGTGGCGGATTTAAGGGGCCCCAGCAGGTCCCCCCCCCCCATATAAATAATTGAAAATTTTCTTTTAATGAATCATTATTAGTAGCAAAAATGTGTATAGTTTATGATTATTGCAACAACTGCACAACTACTGTTTGCATACATACGTAACTATTGATGTAGATGTACCGTGTGTGTATATGTGATAATCCTAAGTGCCCCCTCCCCTCCTCTTTTATGTAAGATTTTTGGATCCGCCAACCCCCCCCCCCCTCCAAAGGCGGCTGTCTGTTGATTTTATTTATACATATACGTATATTACACGATTTACGTGTGTGTGTAAATATATATATATATATTTTTTTTTTTATTATATATATATATATATATATATATATATATATATATATATATAAAAAACACTTAATTGCTGACTAACGTTAAACTCACATATTCCGTTTATGGGTAGTCGTTTGTATGGTTTTCGTATATTCGAGGTGTTTTTAAAATACAAAATAGTCTTCCGACGTCGCGTTTATGTTAAGTTCTTCAGAGGCTTCAACCGGACATTCGGGACCCGTACGAATGAAAGCTGCAGGAAAGACGAACATAAACGGATCGTGAAATGTGAACCATGTCTTTTCACCAGGCCTTGGTGTGAACAGCCTCATGGATTATTTTGTGTGTGTATCTATCTACTATCTATAATATATATATATATATATATATCTATAATATATAATATATATATATATATATATATATATATCATATATATATATATATTATATATAGATATATATATATAATATAATAGATAATATATATATATATATATATAATATATATATATATATAATATATATATATACATATATGATATATATTAATATTCAATTATAGATAGATAGATAGATAGATACACACACAAAATAATCTGCGGACGAAGAACATACCAAAACGAACCGTATACCGTGAATCGACCCCAATATGTGGGAACGTTCATCATATAATTGTTAAAGTAGTTACGGTTAGCCGCAGGATGACAGCCTCTATGTGTAGTTTGAGCCTGTGGTGCAAACATCATCGATAACTTGTTCAGGTACATTAACGTATTTCGGAAATTCCAGCCATTTTACCTTTTTGCTATTTTGCTTATTAAATAAATTAATAGTATATATATATATATCTATATATATATATATATATATATCTATATATATATATATATATATACATATCTATATATATATATAATATATATATATATTATATATATATATATAATGTGTGTGTGTATTTATGTATTTGTATGTGTGTGTTTCATGCATTTGTCTACCTTTTTATGATGTATTGTTAAGCTATGGGAATGATAACGGAGTCAGAAGTTTTTAAGTAATTCCAATAGGAATTCTTGACAAGAGGTGATGGACGTAGTGTCTGGCTGGGTTGAGTAGGAGAAGCTAATTGCATTTTATCCATGCCCAGTGATATTATGGTGGCCGGCGTTTGGTAGTGTAGGCCGAGAAATGCGACGAGGCATAATAGCGTTTAACCCGACCTGTCAATCGTCAAGGCTCATCATGTCAAATGGGAGAGCTGACAGCTTGACAGACCCCGTATTAGGTGATGTGTCAGTTGACAAAGCCTTACCAAATAGTTGGAATATTCGGCAGTTGTTGGGGTCTGTTTGGTCATCCCGTTATGCCTCCCTCCGGGTGACTTGTTTTCTGGGTTGGTTCTCCTCATCCTCTATTGTGGGTAGAAATGTTGCATATTTGTGAAGTGCAAAAATGACCGTATGCCTCTCGTTTCAATTGTCCTTGTGGTTTTTTTTCAGGTTTTTGAATAGATTGTAATTCTTGTAAAAACATGAAGTTCTTCGATTATGTTTCTGGGTAGTCAATGCATCTGCTGCTACAAGCGTGTGTGTTTTCAAGAACATTTGGTGGATGTTGGTTGCTCAAGAGTGAAATCAAATTGAAAGGCTCGAAATTCATGATTTCTGGAAACCGGAGAAATTGGGAGTGTTCATGTTTGACCGGCGAGGAGCCTTTATGGGTGTATATCGATCTCGGACCATTTTCAGAAAAGGCGGTCGTTCGCGTGAGTCACTGACGGACGCCACTGGTGCACGTCACGGCACTGCTGCTGGCGACAGACCTTTTCCCCCATAGGGAGAAGTGGGGAGGGGGGGGGGTGGGCTGGGAGTGGCATATGAAAGAACTCTGCTGCTGCTGCTGCTTTCGTTCCTTTGCTCAAGAGAAGAGAAGAGAAGAGAACTCCTTCCAGACTCAAAGTAAAGAAAGTCACAGTGCAACGACTTGTTGTGGAATCTGCCTGTATTCGAGATTATTTTAAGGAGGCTTATGAATGCCACTTTGAACAAGTGACACTCGAAGTTCCTATTGGAATTTAAGTGGTATGTTGCTACTTAGGTATAGTAATTACAGTAAGACTGGTTGAAAAATCAATCCTTATGATTGATGTTGCTTAGATGTTTGCCTTGCAGATCATAACTTGTTTTACAGTTTGAGAATTTGGCATGGTGCTTTCATACCTCAGTTGCTTCCAAAGGTCATTCGTATGTCTTTAAGACGTTAGCGTTCTGTTTCTTTTTTAAAACAGCTTTATTTTTTCTGTATGTGGTTGTTCGAGCAGTACAAAGAGTGACATTTGTTCACATTTTTTCCTGTCATCCTTCAGGAAGGAATTTATGGTTGGTTCAGTGTTAAAGATTGGTATATTGAATTCAAACGTGTCGTCTGGCCTACTCCTTTAAGGTTTGGCGGACGAAGGTTCATTTTTGAGACCATTAGCGAAACTGATTTAGTTCCTTTCCAATTTCTCAATGAGATGATGAACATTTGTCGTGGATCTGTCATGCCGGCTGGAAGAACAAATCTCATGGTGACTGCTGGGGTGGTTGTGTGTAGTGTGCGTGATTGCAGCAAGCTTGTGGTAATCCGTATGATTTGTGTGTGATGGCTTTCCCTTGGTATGCAGAGTTGTGTTCTTGGGCGTGGTGATGTAGTGTTGTGGTAATGGCGACGGCTTCTGGCGCCAGGTGAAAAGGGGAAAGTGTGATGAAGCGGGGAAGAGGGAGGGGTAGGTATTGGGGTTTTGAATGACTACGTTGTATGTATGCGCACGTTCTCACTATGCGTGCGTGTTTATGGATGTATGATTGTATATTCAGTATGCACGACGACCGGGCCGTATTTAAAAGCTGCATCATATCATATGATCGTGTACACACACGTACAAACACTTTCTGGGAGCGTAGTGTAGAGGTCGGTCGATAATAGCTGTGAAATATTCAGTATGACGGACTTGTGGACCGGCGTTTGTGGTTGCTTCTGTTGAGACTTGACTGCCATTGGCGGCGTATGTTGCATCTGTCATGTTTGCTTGACTGGCTATCGGCTTCTAGCTCCTTATTTAAATGTTCCGACATCAAAGGCCGTTTTGTTGACACGGAATTCGATTGAAAATTGTCCATCGTCACTGCTATACAGGGGGGGATTTCATGAATTGACGTTCTTGGT
Source organism: Macrobrachium nipponense (assembly GCF_015104395.2). Lineage (NCBI taxonomy): Eukaryota > Metazoa > Arthropoda > Malacostraca > Decapoda > Palaemonidae > Macrobrachium > Macrobrachium nipponense. Next base: position 46,541,173 of record NC_061110.1, on the reverse strand, counting down.
GCTCGTGTGTTTGTACGCGCGTGTCCAATGCACTAAGTTAGATTGTGATGGCTAATGCCTGCGAGGTATTTAACTGTCAAAAGAACATGCCTTCTGAAGGTGTCCATTGCCTACCTCCACTGCTTTTGCTGTGGCCGTTTGCCCGTGTCTGAGGACTGTTTCAATATTCAAAAACGGCTTAATAAGAACACTCCCGAACCCCCTGGTTTTTTCAATGCCGAATCAGGAAAATATATTTTTCCAGGTATTTTCCAGCTTGGAGTATTATATATATTGAAGCATTGTATTGCAAACACTAGGTGGTATTGGCAGTAATAATTAACATGAATGTAAAAGTGCGTTATGGGATTAGTAATTACTGAAGTGATGTAACAGTGCAAATTGCTGTGAAGTTTGCCTTTGTCTTCGGTTATTTATAATTATTTCTCCCTTCTCCCGCCAAATTTGTCTTTGTTCCTCCATAATACACTCGATGTAACAACCATAAGTCTGTGGGTAGCAGCAATAAGTTAAACCACAAGTGTTATCAGTTACATTAAGTGTTTGCACAGTTTTTATTTTTTCCAAAGGATGTTTTCTGCTTCCCACAAAGACTTGGTTAATTATTGTGGAGAACGAAGTTAATTCCATGTCAAAGGAAGTAACTTGAAAATGGCCGTGGATAATACAAATCACATTTAAAAAATGAATTAGAAAGGAATCCTGGCACAGCTTAAAAAGAAAAAAAAAAAACTTGTGTAATTGAAAAACCACACAACAGTGCCAATGTCACAGAGCTATCTGTCGCATCTCATAGTTCGTCCGCTTTAATCCGGCACTATACTCCACCGAACGCTATTATTGATATCGTCTTTCCTCTAACCCATTCCTCTTTTCCTCGACTCTCTCTCTCTCTCTCTCTCTCTCTCTCTCTCTCTCTCTCTCTCTCTCCTTTCCTATCCCCCGGGTCATTGACAGCCCCTCTCCCCTCTCGTCATCCCCTATGTTCCAAATGGCCATAGGAAAGAGGTCCAATCCATCAATAGGTTTGCGTTTATAAAGAAAGAGTTTTCCCTCTCTCCCTCCGCCGTTGTTTATGGATATATTCCTTTGTGTTGAACCATTCTCCACCCTCTATCACTATACACACTTGCGGACGCTGGCGCAAGCACGTACCCGTGTTGGCGTTGTTGCTCGAAGCTGAGTGCTACGATTATAATTGTTCATTTCAAGAGGTTATTGGTTTAAAACGTTCAACCTCCGGTCGTACTTTGACTAGTGCCGGCGATTAAGCTTTTCGGCAATGATGCTTGTCAATGTTTTCCAGGGTTTTGCTTATTTCTTGATATCTTTGTCTATCGCATTCTTTCTCTCTCTCCCTTCCTTATTATGAGTGGTTTGAATTTAGTATTGTGAAGATATATTTACCGATAAACTTTTGAAAATGGCTTATTCAGGCAACGTGTCGGGAAATAAAAAAAAAATGTATAAACCATTATAATAACACCGTCAACGTCCTTTTTGCTTTGAAGTATCTACTCTTTTCCTTTGAAGTTGAGTTGCTTACTCACACATTTCATTACCTTTTACAATGCACGCTATTTTCTAAGATGGACATCCTCCTTTCATTTAGAATTTTATCGTTTTATTTGGCCGTACCTTTTTTGACCAAAATTTTGAGTAACTTTTTTACTCTTTCAACTTAATTATGACAGTTTTACCCTCTCTCTCTCTCTCTCTCTCTCTCTCTCTCTCTCTCTCTCTCTTCTCTCTCTCTCTCTCTCTCTCTTAAGAAGTGAATAGTACGCAAGCTTGGGAGGAAATGGGCTAATTGGAAATGGAATCGCGCGTGAATATTATGTGCTGGAGACCCTGTTGAGAGGTTAGAGTGTTTGACTGCATCAGCGATATACGCTCTGAAGGGTTCTTTAGAATTGGGTTCAGACTGGAGTTTTTTTGTTTCACGTAGCTGACACTACTGCTATTTTCCGTTGGCATCCATTACTACAACACTTGACCCCGACCTTTGAAACCGTGAAACGTTGTCGGCACTCAATTGAAACTTATTGAAACTTTTATTTTTCATAATTAGTTATTCGCGTTGTGGTAGAAGTTCTGACGTGTGCATGATAGTTTTGGGTTCAGTGGCGTTGCACACTTCACAACCAATAAAACATTGAAGTGGCAAACAGTGTAATGCAGTCGATCATTTGCTTACTCATTCCTAGGGACCTTTCTTCGTCATGGACATGCTTTTGTGAATTTCATCTGTATGTTATTGGAGTTTGCAGTTTAGCTATGTTATTGGCGTTTTTTTTATTAAAATAGGTTATTTCCTATCTCCCTCTGGGTCGTTACAGAGATATATATAATATATATATATATATATATATATATTCTCTCTCTCTCTCTCTCTCTCTCTCTCTCTCTCTCTCTCTCTCTCTCTCTCTCTCAACGCGTGTAATCTTGTGTCCGTGTTGGGTGTGAGAGTGTGGTGAAGGTGTGTGCCCTGGTTGTTGCTCTGCATCAATATATCGAACTTCTCTGTGATGTAGTGGTCGTTGTTCTGGTGGCGGTGCCGTTGCTGCCTGCAAGACACTTTTGCAACTGCACTTTCAGGGGCTTAAGCGCCCCCTGTCGTTGGGTACCTCCCACTCATCCTTACTCTAAAAGGCCGGGGGTTCTCCCATTCTCCTCCTTGGAAGGTTCTGGAATGAAAGTTTCTCTCTCTCTCTCTCTCTCTCTCTCTCTCTCTCTCGATAATTGGAGTCAAAGATTTTTACTATCATGTCATCCACGAGCCTGCAGTAGACTTGGATCCATATGGAGACGCACTTTAGACGCGTATCGTATTTCACGTGTAGTGCTTTGAATGGCAGTGACTGAGTTCGAATTCTGGGCAGTTTTTGAAGGAGGTGCTTGAGTAATACAGAGAAATGATTACACTATTTGAAGAGAGAGAGATAATAATAATAATGATAATAAGCTTTATTTCCAATACGTACATTGGCTAGTCTGCATCTTACAAAGGATAAAATGCATTTCAATGCATGAGTTGCATTTCATACTACTCACAGTTTACTACATACAACAAACATGATTGAACATCTTGAAAATACAACATAAAACGTATCCCTGCAATACAGAGAGAGAGAGAGAGAGAGAGGAGAGAGAGAGAGAGAGAGAGAGAGGGAGAAGAAGGGAGAGAGAGAGAGAGAGAGGAGAGAGAGAGAGAGAGAGAGAGAGAGAGAGAGAGAGAGAGAGAGAGAGAGAGAGAGAGGCGATCAAACCTTTTAATGTGAACTCTTCTTTATGGAACGCTCAACATTTTTCGTGTATTGTCAAATTGAGTGTGTCCTATGTACATGTGAGTATCTGGAGGTATGTAATTAGTTAATTTGCAATATCTGGAAGTGGTTCATCTTTGTGAAATGTTCATTATGTCAACGGAATTTCTCTTATTTTTACTCTTGAAAAATTCTTTGGCGAATGAGGGGCGCGCACTTAATTCTAGAACGCACCCTTTTTCGTGAGTGGTTTGGGTTTGGTTGATTCCTACAAAATGGTTCTCATCACTGTGTGTGTGTGTGTGTTGTATGTATGTATGTTTGTGTGTGTATTTGTTTTAATTGCAGCTACACGATAAATTCGTCACTTCTGTCGCGAAAGAGGTTCGCAAATAATTTTGGCAAGGAGTGAAATTTAAATTGTTAGTAATCTTGTACTAACAATGCAGATTATTATTATGGCACCATGATTTGCTCTGGACTCGCCATGTTGTTTACTATGACTGTTTTTTCCAGTGCATCTCGCCATTAAAATTGGAACTAGGAAAATTACGTGTACTGGAAACCCGAAACAGGTGGCGTCATGTTGTTTCTCCTGGTAACATTGCTGACGCCGAAACATGCGGGAATGAGGAGTATCTACATGGACTAATTTTCCTTTGTAATTGAATAGGACAGATAAGCAGGATTGTCTGTTGTTATACAGTTCAGTGGCATAAAATAATGACATTTAGTGCGGAATTGCGGTGACTAGTAAAGAATTTCAAGTTGCACATAGGTAATTAGAACAGAAAATTCGTTCTGGTTAAATCAAAGTGTAAAGCGCCATAATACAAGGTGGCTTAGAAGATATGGACATATATATCTTGTAGACTATAATTATTATCAGATGATAATTTCGCGACTTGGTACAAATATTAACTTTAGAGACTACTTATCCTAATTGTTGAATAAACACACACACACACACACACACACACACATATATGTGTGTGTGTGTGTGTGTATATATATGGAGCTTGGCACTTGGTAATTTTTGGAGACAAGGAGGATTGTCATGGGCAGAGGGAATGCGATGTGGTGAGCTATAGGGTTGATGCGGCAACATGACTGGTGCTAGGTTTATAGGTTGAAGGGGGGGGGGGGGGGTTCTGATGGGTGGGGGGAGAAGCCGGTGTTAAGGGTAAGCATCATCCGAAGCGGCACGGGCAGAAGTCTAGCAGCTGTATTTGAGCGTAGATGGTCCGACACCTGGCAAAATATGTTTACTATGTCGTCCGTATAGTGCGTAGAACCTTTCATCATTATTATTAAGGTTTTTGAATAAAGGCTGGCATTAGTCATGAACCACTTAACGGAATTCTTCCAAACTAGTACTTGTAGTGTCGTAATTATTTCTATCAGTTATATTGTAAAGTTTTGATTGACTTTCTGAAATTTTAAACATGTTACTCGGAAAGTAATGTCGGCTTTGTTACCAAGCTAATCATTATTTCCGTTGCATGTTTAACATTACTTGTTCAACAAAATGCCTAAAAAAATTGTCTACCGCATTCTTCAGTCGCAACTTTCCCCAATACATTAAAGGGAGCAGAATCGTGGTGTTATCCAGGTTCTCTGTAATTCACAAGCTTCGTAAGAAATGAGGTGAATTTGGTCGTGAGATTCCTACGGTTATCTACTTTATGGCAATGAGTTACGGGCACCGGCAGCTGTTGTAAACGTAATGCCCTGCCTGCCTGCCTTCCTTCCTTCTTCCTTCCTTCCCTCTCTCCCTCCCTCGCCCCCCCAGCGCCCTTCGTCCTTGCTCTACCTCCCCTTCCTCGTATGGGGTTGGCTTGGGCATCCTAAATATAAATGGCAGGGGCATTGGATCGCAGTTAGAGACCCTTTGATGATGATGCACCGTGCCCATTTTTCATATTTTTTAAAATTTCTCTCTCTCTCTCTCTCTCTCTCTCTCTCTCTCTCTCTCTCTCTCTCTCTCTCTCGTATTTTAGCATCATTCCACGTAATATTCTCGTCAATTCGAATCTTCTTGTACTAAATAAATAGTGTATGTTATAGAATGATCTTGTTAAGAACCATCCATATGGTACCTGTAAATTTGGGTTAATTTTGATTTAATTTTGTATTGTTTGTTATTGTCTCGTCAGGCTAATCAGGTTTTTGGTTGCGTATGATGTATTCGTCTTTGTTCTTACCTGATCTCTCTCTCTCTCTCTCTCTCTCTCTCTCTCTCTCTCTCTCTCTCTCTCTCTCTCATACTACTACTACAGTGAGAAAATTGCAAGCTGAGTTCAGGATTGCGTCAGTGGGTTAGCTGCATCGGAGAGGCATAGAAGAGAACGGACAGATGTTGGTCTGGCTGCCATTCATTATTACATTTCTTTCTCCTTGTTCCTTCCTCTTCCTCCCCTTTGCTCCCCTTTCACGTCCCACCCTTGTTCCCCCACTACTCCAACCCCTTCACATCCCCCCTAGAATCACCCACCGTGATATAATAGCTCTCCTTCATCCCCCTATATCATCATCATCCTCCCCCCCCCCCCCCCACCAATTTCTTTCTTTCCTTTTTCTTTTTCCGAAAGTGTTGGTTTGGGTGAGACGGGAGGAGTGCGTGCAGAGCGGTGAAGGGGCATATGGTCGAGATAGGATGAATAACCTAAGCATCAGCTGGGTTGTGGAGAGGACGTCTGCACTTAAATCGGATCTTGCTTTTTTTTTTTTTTTTTTTTTTTTAAACCTTCGTGCTTGGTAATTTTTCTCGCTCTTTCTACTTATCGATTTCTCTGTAGGTGATTCTAAACGAAAACTGGCTAATCTGCATACCTTAATATCTGTATGTATGTACTATGTATGATGAATCTTTATATCATGTAGTTCTGTATATATTTACATCTGCCAGCATTGTACCGTGTGTGATTTGTGTATGGTATCCGAAATTGTTTTCTTAACTTATCGTGGCCGTGCGTAAAGAGTTTCAGGGACTTTAGAGAGACACTTTGGATGTACTTTTCTAATTCACAATCATAAAGCCTTTGATTGATTATTATACAGAACTTAGATTTGTCTTTGTCTGTCAGTTATAGTGCGTATGACATACGAACAAATTAAGTATAAAGGTTTTTGTACTTTAAGTTTAGATTGGACAGTGGTTGTCAGTAGGTCATTCCTTCCTTTGCGTCTTTCCAACAGTTAGCTTAAAGCTACTGTCGAGCGTTGTTGTTGCTGCTATATTTGTCTTCATGATAAAAAGAAGTTCACAGTGAAAACATGTATAACGTTGCAACAAATACGCAGGGCATGTTGTATTAACCCCCTGTACACAAATGTTCCACCCCTTCCCCCTCTCCCCATCCGGCTGCACCACCAGTCTAGCACCCAACGGAGTTCCTAGCTTGCTTTCCTTGTGCTAATCAGCCGAAGATAAATGCGTAATACAAAGTTATGTGTTGTCAGTATCTTTCAGTTTCAACATTTAATCGCAGTTCTTAGACTTAACGCAAAACGATAGCGTTCTTTGAAGTGCTCGTTTTTTTTTTTTTTGAAGAACTGCGCCGGTTCGATGTCGTCATATTGTAATATTTGCCCTCGTTTGCTGCCGGTATGTGTCTCACTAGGGACAGTGCTTTCAACTAGAGTATGAGTTGTCACTACTGTAATGCTGGGACATGGCATGACAACATGGAGGTATGTTGAATTTATGTAGAGGGAAGCATATGTTTTAAAAGTGATTTGGATAGGGAATAAGAATGCAGAGTAATAAGACTGATAAAATGAAAAAATGAAAATTAAATCGGGAGTGGTATGTTTAAGCAAGTTCCAGAAACAAGAGGAATGCGGACATTTATATGACCACCGCTTTATTTTTAAAAAAAGGCTATAATTTTGATCTGAACTCTTAAAAATTGTTAACAATAATGATGACATTCCCAACATAATTGTTAATTTGTAGTTCTTAAAGATCAAATACATTATTTTTGTCTGGTGATAGAACATTTTTTTATTAAGGAGGGCAATAACTTGTTATATGTTTTAATGGTTAGTCATTTTACCTCATTGGCTAAAACTATTTGATCATGGCAGTCTGTAATTGTCAAAAAATATGTTGAAGCTCATTGATTATGGTAAATAATCCCAGACAAGGCAGGCAGTGTCGATAAAATGAAATACATTGATAGAGTGAAAAGGGCACAGTTTTATTATGGAGTGATGAGGAAGACTGGTATTGGCGGTCGGGCGGTCAGAATAGAAAGACTAAGATTAAAGAAAGGGTGTTCAATGCAGTGAAGTGGCCCGTTATACTGTCAGAGTTGGGTTTTGCGGAAGAAGAAAAGAAAACTGGTTTTGGCATCAAGAAGAAGGGGGAATTACGAAGACTGAGAAAACAACCGAGAATAAAACTTCTAATTGAATCTTTATGCACAACCTAACCTCCGCCTTCTAATTGAGTATTTATGCACAAATCGGCACCACCACCACCCCAACCTTCTCCCTCCCGTTCCTTCTCTCAAAGAAATAGTTGGGCTCGTGATTACAAACCCAAAGAATCGCACAATACAGATAGATGCAGCAGTGGTGAGCTGTGCGGCGTAACCTATCAGTGTCGTCCTATGTATTTTTGCAAGCAAAAGGTTTGCTGTTCCAGAGAATATCTTTAAATACTTGAGCTAGTATGCTTATTATATCAGGAAATGATATAATTATGTTACAGTGTCTTAACTATAATAGTTCATGATTTAATGTGATGGGAAAATGTTAACGCGAAACATTACAAGACTGTTTTGTATCCTCCCTCGATCGTTACGGAAAATGAACGACATTGGTCCGATGTGCTATACTGCCGTGCCACCTACCTCTCCATAAAACGTGGGAGTGCGTGACTGGAGTTTTCTTCTTTCTTTCCCTCCGGTTATTCAGTGGCAAGGAATCGATGGATTTGGTTGAATTTCTTCCTTAGTTCACATAAAACCCCTTCCCCTTCTTCTTGACCTCCCGTCATGTAACGTACCTCCTCCCCTCAGTGTTTTGGGGTCGACCAATTTATCGATCGTTTGTGGAAGGGGGAATAGTGGAAAGTTAATAAGGGTCGCTCGTCTTAATGTCTGTATGCGAGGATATGGTTTCGTTCCTGATTTTAGCTCAGCTGACCTTCAAGTTGACTAGTTCGCTGCTCGTGTATGTTTGCTCGTGTGTTCTTGGATCCTGTTGTAAACCCATTTTCGTATTTTCATCTCTTCACACTCTTGGTCGGGAAGAACGCCTCCCTAGCTCAAACTGAACAGAAATTCTTCAAATATAGCTTTCAAAGTATTAAATAAAAGTGGTTTGTCTAGAAAAACGTGTTGTGACAGTGAATCTGAGTTTCGTTCAGTGAGGTTAGAAATGAGATCTGAAAACTCCGTGTTGTAGAGTAATAAATACGCGGACGGTGAAATAAGGCGCTGGTTATCTTCGGGTCGCTTTCGTGATGAATTATGGTTCGATGGATAGCGTTGATTGGTCTAATGGAAATCTAGGGGGAAGTTTAGGGAGCTGACACTTCGCTCGTGATACCGGTAATGATGGGAGAGGAGTCTGGCTCCCGTCTGGCATACCTACTGTACGCCCAGAGCGTACAGTGAGTGTACGCTATTTCCTTTTTGTTTTTTCTCTGCTTCTGGTGAAGTTCACTGACTCAGTTCCCCTCTGCCTAACACTACAGAAGTCCTGTTAGTTGCAATCTTTGTCTTGCTCCTTATTCGTGCCTCTCATTTTTCTCTCCGGATCTTTATAAGATTTAGCACTTTTATTAATATATGAATGTTTTATGTATTCACTGCTTACTCTGCACCATATCCACCTTTCTGACCCTTTTTGTCACCGAGATAGAACGGAGGTAATAATGGTGAACTGAAGATAGTTGTTCAGGAACAAGTCCTCGGCTCCCCTAGCTTCTTGAGGGGCTCTCACTTGACTTTCATTTAAGTGCGACGATAACCCTACCTCTATAGGTGTGTGTGTGTGTGTGTGTGTGTGTGTGTAGGGTTGGGTAGCTGCTGACCCGTTTTCATTCAGTTCAATACTTTACGATGGCTCTTGAACTCGAATGTCTTCCGCTTGTCCATTGTCCATATTGCCTTCCGGATACTGTTATATATTTGCGTATAAGATTTTTATTACGGTACTAGACGTTTTAACTAAGTCAAATATGACTTTCTTGCTAAATTAGGTAACTCGGTAACTGATGTGTTCATTAAAATTGTGATTTTATTGTTAGTTGTTAGACATTTTGTGAGTATCGCTCCTGACTATTGTGAATCTTGACTCATGCTTGCGTATTAGGACGAGCGGCATAGAGGCATGTTAGGCGGTTGTGTGATTGGTGCCACGGTGCTCGTTAGTCAAGTCGATTTCATGCCACCGAAGACTGACCCCACCTTCCTGACCGCCCCACGTTACACTCAACGTCTTTCCCAATGTATTAAATGACCTCATATCCCTTCTCTGTATCATAGGTATCATAGGAAAGTTCGTCATATTTAGCTGTTCGGTTATAAATGATCATCATCATCATTATCGATAGACATGTTAATTAAGGTAAAATTTAGAATACGTTAAGCTTTTATTCAATGGCCAGTGGCCCCTAGATATGGTGGAAGATTTCCTTCATATTACCAGATTGCATTGAATGCTTATTGATCAAGTCTCTCTCTCTCTCTCTCTCTCTCTCTCTCTCTCTCTCTCTCTCTCTCTCTCTAGCCATTTTCATTTTGACAGAGTTTGTTTTCTTATTTTTGGATGCATCGAAACCTAGATTTCCCCGTACAGAAGAATATTTCCTTGCAGAGTGCGATGTCGAATCTGGCGATCATTGCCATTGCAGGAAATGTTCGAGTCCATTCCTCAATTATCAAATAGTTGTCACTTGTCTAAAGGTGAAACTTCGTTATTCTGAATTTGTGATACCCCAAGGCTTTTTGGAAGCTCACCTCAGAATACCATACTTGCATTCAAGCATTGGCTAACCAAGTATAAATCTGTTAAATGTTACTGAATGTTTTGCTGACTGCACAAGGAATTCTTATTCATCTAAATGGATTCCTCCCTTATTTTCACGCCTTGTACTGTAAACCTTGTTTGTATTCAAAATCCTTTATGTAAGACGTTCTCTTTACATTATTCAAATTCAGTAACAAATGTGCACACAAAGAATGGGAAACAAGACATCATGCATAAAGATTTCAGTCACTTCGATTTTTCATTGTGTTTTTTTTATTCTAACTTGTTATTAAAAAAAAATAGAGCGCAGCACAGAGCCATTCAGTCATGGAAAAGCTTCCGGGGCTTCTTACGTTTTCCTTTATTAAGTATCTGCTGTAATTTTCTCGGTCAGGTACTCAAATGAGGAGAGGATGCAATGCGTTCAGATATTAGACACCGTTGAAAACAATGTCGCGCAATTGAGTACTGATTTATGTCAAGAACGCAGTAACATTCGTATTCGTAGACTTCGATTCGCCTTAAGAAGAAACTTTGACTGTTTGTGACTCGTCAGTCTTGTCTGTATCCCAGGATCATTTTTGCAGCCAAGTTAATGTTCGCTTCCTCTAGATATATTCTTTTTGGCTTGTTGGAATTTATGTTGCAAGAAACGGGTGGGCATATAGGTAAAGAAACCAAATTTTTGCCATCACGCTTAACCTTGAATTTGAGTGACCAGCAGGAATTAGCCTTAGGTTAGTGATCCGCTTGGAATGAATCGAGTGGGAGAAAGAAAGGCGTACTTTTGCACTTGTGTATTATATATATATATATATATATATATATATATATATATATATATATATATATATAGATATATATATATATCATATACAGTGTAAATAGGTCTTCGTTGTAGTGTTAAACATGAAGCATTAGCCATCAAAATTCTAATGCCTACTAGAACTAGATAAGATTATATATATATATATAGATATATATATATATATATATATATATATATAGATCATACTTGTTACTCTTCATCCCCTTTATTGCTCCATTTATACCCATTTTAGAAAGTTTTACACTTCTTTCCTCTCCTATAGGATTTTTTTTTTTTTTTTTTTTTTTTTTTTTTTTTTTTTTTTTTTTTTTTTTTACCAAACTTTTCCATCTAAAGAATTTATGACTATTATGTATGTATGCATGTAAATAAAGACAGATTTCATGTGGAATCTGTCTATATATTCATCACGTTCCATATTTTCGTGATTTAGTTGAAACGTGTGTATATATTATATTATATATATAATATATATATAATACTATATAATATAATATTATATATAAAATAAAAGACATACATACATGTGTGTATAGACTTTTCTTACACAGAACTTTCTGGTTTTCACTTCAGAATTAAGATAGTTACTTTTTTCAAATACTGAAGACGTGTACCCCGCTGTTTTGAGTATAGAGATTGTTCCTCTCCCTTTCCTGTTCGTCTTTCGGAGGCTGTATTTGTACCATGACAGCCAGCAATTTGCCTGAGTACGCCGTAAAGTAGTAGTTACAAGTTAGTTTCGATTGTGATACATGTTGGAAAAATATTCGGTTGTTTTTATCGGTAATTGATGATGATAAAGCGCATTTTATTGATGAAATAAAACAACTTTAAAATATTAAAAGAGTAAAATATTAAAAAAGACTATAAACAGGGACACACATATTTTCCTTCTATATTGAATAGGTTTATGTTTAAGTTATAGAATATTTGACGTAAGAAGACAGGAATCCATGCAAAAGCTGATTTCCTGTGGGAGCTGTTTTTGAATCACCTCTCCTAGTTAAAATATTCATCCCACGGGAAGAGTTTGTCCTGATTGTAATCCAGTGACTTACTCGATGGTTTATTCAAGTTTTATCGTTGTGAGATTAATTCACTACTACTTGACTTGTAAGTATCTCTCTCTCTCTCTCTCTCTCTCTCTCTCTCTCTCTCCTCTCTAATAATATAATCTCCTATCTATATATATAAATATATATATATATATATATATATATATATATATATATGTGATTGGTTTTTCCGTGAATCTTTACCAGACGGCTGCAACTATAACGTGAGGCTTTCTGCGTTATTTTATGTGATTCCTTTGTGGTGGTTGAAGACTATAGTATGCAAGTCTTGAGCGTTGTACCTGGCATCTTCACGTGTAAACCTCCTAACTGTTCTTCCTCCTCCCCTCCCTCCCTCCCTCCCCCCTACCTCCCCCCTTGTTCCTTCTCTCTTCTCCTCCGCCTTGCTGTTTTGGTCTAGACCTCTGGTTTCATTGTATATTAAGGTTCAAAACTATTGTGAAAGGTCAGTGGACCGTGATCGTGTTTCGCGGTCGGTGGACTTCTTATCCCCCGCCCCACATTTCTAACCTTCTCTCATAACCCCATCCCCCCATTTTTTCCCCTCACTTTCTTGACGTGTCCCCTCGTGGTTCTCTTATGTTTTTCATTTTGTTCTTTCGGTATCCATAATCTCTCTCTCTCTCTCTCTCTCTCTCTCTCTCTCTCTCTCTCTCTCTCTCTCTCTCCCTGAGACAAGAAAAGTATGTATGTAATTATTTTGACAATGAATTGGGGCTGTTAAATTTTTCAACTTGGTATACGTGGAATATATATTTCTAAAAGTCATGTGGATATTTGAGAAATTGTGTAATTCTATGATGAAAAGAGTTCATTCAATCAATTTATTAAATAGGAAGATAAATAGATAAAAAAAAAAAAATCAGGGAGCGCTGCGGTAAAAGTGGTATGCCACTGAAAAACTTGGCAAGGTACTGTGCCTCTTCCTCCTCCCCCGGCCTCATCGTCTCGCGTCTACCTTTACAATGATTGGATTGCGAAATTCGTAGGTTTTATTGAGATATGACCACATCTTCAGATTTACTTGCGGTATGTTTATATATATATATATAATATTATATATATATATATATATATATATATATATATATATATATATATATATATATATTTCCTGGAGCAAGTTACTTCACATGTTAACTAAAATATACAGTGTCCCCCCCCCAGTCTTTGCGGCACTTTTTCATGGATTCCGATGCAGAGTAACGTTACTGTTTGTCTCTCTTATGTCAAGTTGTGTTTTGTCCCCCCCACCCTCCCCCCCCCCCTCTTTTTGTGTGTGTGTGGTGTGTGTGGTGTGTGTGTGTGTGTGTGTGTGTTATCTTTAAGCCTTTATCTTTCAGAAAGCGGCGATTTTTTTTTCTTGAAGGAGCTTTGTTTAAATTGCTCAGAGAAAAAATCTTTTCTTATAGATACGGAGTTACGAGCTTGTGAAAAAATTTAACGTTTCCCTCATTCCTGCGTAGACCCCTTCAAACAACTTGCTCCCCCCCCTACCCCCCCCCTCCCTTTCCCCCCTCCCTTTCCCCCCTCCGTTGGCGAGCCAGGTAACGAGCCAGCACAAAGTTTTATCATTGCAACGAACACACTCGCGCACACCTCGCTCCTCACCTGCATAGTTTCTGTTGTATTGCCACGTATCTCTCGTCTCACCGCGACCGAGCGCTTCTTCTGCTACTGGTACTGCTCCGACGGACGTTGTTGGCTACTGCTCTGAAGTTCGGATAGCCCCACAAATTCACTTCCCTCTGATGACCTCTGTCGCGATCCCTACCCTCCCATTGCTGGGTTTTGTATTTGTTTCGGTGTTATCCGATCGATTACAATGGTAACTATTACAAATTACCGGATATATTTCATTCTTTTCTTTACATTAAAAAAAAAATTCCTCTACATGTGCTCAAGCAAGCCGAGGTTGACGTTTATTGTAAATCATTTCCTGCGGGTTTGTTTCGAATGCATTTGAAGTCGTTTGTTGTTTTACGAATTACAGAAATGTAAGAAAGGATTAACAGGATTGTCTTTTCAGCTCAGAGAATGCCTTTGTGCAGTGTTTTTTATTTTTATTTATTTATTTATTTATTTGTGTGTGTGTGTGTGTGTACGCGCTTGTGTAGTAGTAGTAGTAGTAGCTTTTGTCAAGTGACGAACTTTTATGAAATTCTGTATCTGAAATTAAAGTGACTGGCATACTGAAAGGGCCTCCCTATTACTGTTGTTTATATTTTTCAAGTGAAGTAAACCATCTTACAATATCCCGATTTTTTAGTGTTGGCGCAGGTGTTGATAATGATTGGATTTGGATTTTTCATATTTCGTCTTGAATTTTTCAATGATCATATGGAAACTTTTAATTTTTGTTTTAACGTTGCTTAGAGTCAATTTCAAGAAGTTCCATATCTCTTATGATGTATCTACCTTTGTGATGCACTTTTAATTGCCCAAGATCTTGATGATGATGGTGGTATTCTGCTTTTACTCAGGTTTTTAGTTGTAAGAGTGTACAGATGCGAAGGCGCAACATGATAGCTACTTTTTTTTTTAATGAAGTCTAAATTTGTGCTTGTTCTCTGAAGAATAAGTTCACAGTGACAGCTCTTGGTTATGATTATGTAAAATTAATCTGTGAAAAAAAATCATAGTGATTTTTTCATTAAAGTGTCAAGTATATAAAGAAGAATGTTCTAAGAATATAATAGTAAGTTAATCTTAGAAGAAAAAAGTCTTCTCCAGTTGCAGTTGTTGTGGAACTATATTTTGTATTTGTGGTATAGTTGAGGGCCGGGCATCTTTATCGTAATTGGTTTTTAGTAAAAGTTACCTAAATTTGCGGAATGATTTAGATCTTTTGAAGGTCTGTTCTTAGTAGATTTGACCAACTAAGGTGTACCTTTCATCCTATTTAAGCTTTAAACAACTTAAATAATGTTAAGACTCCATGAAAGCTTGAAAACCTGGCTTAACATTTCGACTCTAGGATTTGGCTTCAGTTCTGTAATATGTGCATACTCTCTCTCTCTCTCTCTCTCTCTCTCTCTCTCTCTCTCTCTCTCTCTCTCTCTCTCTCTCTCTCTCTCGTTTGTTGATAGGTCGCATTCATGCACGGTTCTTATTCACCAATACTGTTTTCTCCATAAGATATTGAACTTTGTGCTTGACGGAGAATGGACTCGACGATGGCTAAAATCGGATAACCACTCGAGTGACAGCAAGGAGGCTAGATGTTGTTTGGTGCTTAGTTTCTCCCACAAAGCACGACAGCGGGAGTACTGAATTCGACTGCTTTTGTAGTGTCAAGATGTGTATCTTGCAGTGGATTTTTTTTTCTCTCATATTTTTGGTTTTCATTCTCAAACGGGTGCTTTTATCCAGCAAGCGAATTCCATGTTAGGGGTTGATTTGAGGGCTTGAAGACGGTAGACAGGGCTTTGACGGGAGGACGAGATCGAACAAAGGCGAAGCTGACACGTGTGTTGTGACTTGGCCTCGGATGTTCGGGACGTCCAAGCTTAGTTAATGGCACTCCTCCGACACTTTATTTTACAGACAACTTGAATGTGTTTGTAAGTGCGCACATGCGTTACGAGTGCCATTCGAGGGACCGGTGCCACATCCCCGCCAATACCTACCTGTGGTTTCTGTACCCTGCCAATAGGGGCCTGCTGCTCGCTGCTCTTAGTGAGGTTACTAGAACGATGCACGGTATGCCTTGAACACACTTGATCGTGACACAGGTGAGGTAGGCCTACTCGGGATGCAACTCCAGATTTGCCCGCGCTTCGGCCCACATTATTCAGTTCTCTGATGGGAAGAATCACTTGTTTGAATGATGTAGACTGTAGATTTCAAGAGTCAATGTTGGATGATTAGCCGGTAAGGTGGCTTAGGTGACTTGAATTATTGGAGAATGGTGTGTAAGGTTGGTCAGTTTCTGATTAACTGGAAATTTCTTGACCATGGCGCTCTATAATTTTGTTTTATCGTTTTTAATTTACCGTAGATATTTTGTAGGTGGATCGCATCTCCGAAATTAACAGGTGTTAGTTGTACCCAGATAATTGGCCTACAAGTCTCTCTCTCTCTCTCTCTCTCTCTCTCTCTCTCTCTCTCTCTCTCTCTCTCTCTCTCTCTCGGTTGTAGGTTGAGATACTGGTCATCTGAAGTATTAGTTGTTAAAAATGAGATTTGCTCCTACTGTGTTTTTAAGGACAGACTCACAAAATAAATATATTCTCTAAAACGTGATCGTGAGAACGAGTGTGTTGTTCTCTAATCAAAATGTTGTTGCAATACGCTGTTATCTTATCGCACATGGTTCGCCTGCATACTTGTGCTTGAGCCTCGAGAGGTTGATGGTAGATGGACGCAACAAAGCGGATTTTTATATTTTTATATTTAAGCAGTGAAAGAGAAGCTGGTCATGGCCTCCCAATAATGCCTCCCACTTACCGACAGAATAATTGCTTACGGGGTTAGTGCCAGCCTTTTGCCATTAGCAACCGCAAGATCGTGCATTATAGTTGGTATCTGCCACATCGTTTTAGAAGAAAGCTTTTATTCAGGTTATGAACTACAGGTTATATGAAAGTCGGTTTCGGTTGCGGGTGTTTGGAGAGCGTGGTGAAGGGTTTGTATAGTATAGGGGAGGTAGATGCGAATGAGTGAGCAGACGTCGTAACAGAAGTAGTGTATGTCAAGTTTTACCAGGTAAAGTAGTAAAGGAATCTTTTAGTCGGCATAATTTGAAATACAAAATTCCTTTACGTCACGTGGTAGAATACGGAGCCAAATTCGAACCGGACGGTCGAGTGGAATTTCTAACAGAATTCTCGCTCAGTTTAGCGGGACCTGTTCTGTGTCCAGAGCAGTAATTCATTGACGATATTATTATTATTATTATTATTATTATTATTATTATTATTATTATTATTATTATTATTATTATTATACAAGACTTACGATTGAAAATTGAAATTAATAGGTAGAGCGGCAAAGAAAGGTGACCTTAATGAACGTGTGAACTAACTATAGAGGCAATGAATGCCTTTGACGTTTGTGGTGAAAATATTAATACTGACGACTCTTGGTAGTATGGAGAAAGAAATCGAGGTAGTGCTCACAGGCATTTTGTACAAAAGGCAGGAGTTGCACAGACGTTTGTTAATGCATATTATCCAGCGGAGTGTGGAATTTAAAAGCCTCCTGATGACCTTCCTACCTATGGAGGACCAGCGGGGCTGCGTCTACGGACCAGTGGTATGAGGGTTTGATGTTGCTATGGTATTATTGCCGTTAAGTCTGCGCATCTAATTGAAATGATCGGTTCCCGAACTAGAGCAAAGTTTATGTAGCTGGGGTCTCCTCAAGTGAATTGACACTAAATGGTGTGTGGTGGTGCCACATGGAAATAGGTCGTCTCTGGTGTTGACGCTTCTCGCTGATTTTTTGGTGAAAGTTGTTAAGAGATGGGATAGAATTTCACATTGGAGTAACAATATAAACTTGACAGACATGGATTACACAGACAATTCTCTTTTAATCAGCTCGCTTACGATTAGTCAAGCATGATCTGTATTGGTATACGGACGCTGTCAATAGCTAGTTGTTCCAATACGAATACTCCCTACACCTTCACGTCTCGTATAGGGGATATGCCGACTGTGTAGACTCGTTTTACTGAAAACCACTAGCTTTCCTGTGGCCTGGACTGGCCTGGTCTGTAGCAAGCTCTAGACCTTGGTCTGTAGGTTCGTATGTTAGGACAAATACAAACATTATTGTAATTTTTTTATATTTCGTCCATTTGAGAATGAAAGCTTCAAGAAGGCAGAGTATAGTTAGTATGACGTAAGAGTAGTTACGGAAGTGCTACTGAATAGAAACGACATAATGATGAAGGGAAGATCTGATGGAGATCGATTGGACATTTTCGCACGACCCCATGGATAAATAGGCGTGTAGTGTCGGCTTGCGAGTTGAAGGACCTAGGCCCTATTCGGATGAAAAGTATAGAGAGGGGAGGGGACGTTTGCTGGAGACTTGTTCAAGATGGAAATAAAAATGATTGATGTTAAAGGTATAATTGTTTACTTTTCACTTTATTGATATTTGAATATTTATTAAAATTGCGTTAAATTTTTATCGCTTGTCATTAAATTAAGCTAATTAATAGATGCCGTTTGCATTACAGGTACTGTAATCATGAAATCAGATTTCAAATTTTTTTCATAACTTTAGGAATTGATGAGTGACTTTTGATTTACTAAGGTAAATTTGCGAAAATAGAGAAAAAAATCGTACTAACCAATTATGTTCCTCTGTCCCTTGTCGAGAACTGACATCTATTGCCATAAGAGTGTAACCGTTTTGGAATTGACTTCGAATTTGGCTTAGGTAACAAACTTAGGAACAAAAATTGTCAGCCGAATAATTTTGTTTTCCGCGAAGACCATCTACTTGTACATTTTTGTATCATGAAATTGACATATTCAGGTTCGGTATTTTTAAAACCTAGAATTGAACGATTGCAATGAAACCAGCTAAAAAATAAGGGAAATATGTGTCGTCGTCTTTTGTTGAGAGGACTGTGAGGTAGCAAAGGAGTTTGGGTCAACGAAAGGAAAACAAACAGGAAAGAATCCGTCCTTGGGTAACGCTTTACAGAAATGTGTGGCTTTTGAAACGCTAGTGTGTTTCATTAGGCGCCGGAATAAAGGAAATGAGAAGCGCCAGAACTATTAATTGAACCCTGTGCAAGGCTAAATGTTTGTGTCAAAGTTTACAACTATGGTCATAATTCCAACAGGAGAGAGATTTAAGAAGAAACTTTCAGAACTAATTATCGGTGAATTGATTTTTTCCCATTCCAGATGTTACGAAGTTTATTTGTTCGTTATCCTGACTGCTCTGCTCGCCCATAAACTTCTGATGTTTATCCTTTCTCTCCACAGGTGAGTGTGGGCCGCCCCTAGAGACGTCAGTTCCGGCAATCTGCAGTGAGCGATTTTCTCTCTCTCTCTCTCTTCTCTCTCTCTCTCTCTCATATATATAAACTAGTATTTTTTTGTTTTTGTTTGTATAAAGCAGGCCTTTTATGAAACCGGACATGGTTGGGTATTGTTGACAGTGTTAACGTTACGAATATTTATTTTGAGTTAGGAAACATCTGCTTGCAATCTCTAAACCCTGATGATGACATTTTAGAGAAGTGATCACATTTGACCAGAAGGATTTCAAACTAGGTAAATTCGTTCATGCAGGTCGTGAACTACATTATTATTATTATTATTATTATTATTGTATTATTATTATTATTATTATTATTATTATTATTATTATTTTCATTGAGAATTAAAGGCCACAGTAGTGATAAAAAAATATTTTTGTACAATGTTAAAAATGGCTTGGAGAAACTGTCGGATACTGCTCCGTATCTCTCTTCAGTCCTACTGATCCTGATATATCAATATTATAGCCTTGTTACGGAGGTTCCGCAGTTATTATTATTGTTGTTATTATTATTATTATTATTATTATTATTTTCATTTATTTATTATTATTATAATTTTTTTTTTTTTTTTTTTTTTTTTTTTTTGCTCTATCACAGTCCTCCAGTTCGACTGGGTGGTATTTATAGTGTGGGGTTCCGGGTTGCATCCTGCCTCCTTAGGAGTCCATCACTTTTCTTACTATGTGCGCCGTTTCTAGGATCACATTCTTCTGCATGAGTCCTGGAACTACTTCAGCGTCTAGTTTTTCTAGATTCCATTTCAGGGATCTTGGGATCGTGCCTAGTGTTCTTATGATTATGGGTACAATTTCCACTGTCATATTATTATTATTATTATTATTATTATTATTATTATTATTATTATTATTATTATTCAGAAGGTGAACACTATTCTTATGGAATAAGCTCCCAGGGCTATTGACTTGAAATTCAAGCTTCCAGAGAATATGGCATTCATTGAAAAGGAAGTAAGAGGGAGGTAAAGAGAAATACAGAAAGAAGACATCTTTCTTATTAAAAAAGATAACAAAAATTAACAAATTAATGAATAAGTAAAAATGTAAGTATATTACATGTGGTGTAATGTCTTACTGGGAGTACCATACCCATTATTATTGTTGTTATTACTAGTAGTAGCAGTGGTAGTAGTATCATCATTATTATTGCTATTATTTGTGCGTGCAGTATGGTTTCGAGCGATGGATCCAAGAATATTTGGGAGCCGTGTTTTGTAATTGGGTGCTTTTACTTGATTGGATGAATGCGGTGGGTAGTTTGTGTGGACGTGTGCTGGGTAGCGATAGCTTTCCTCTGTGATCTTCATCGACCTCGTAAACAGAGAGCCTTAACTTGGGATTAGTCATATTTTCTTGCCAAAGATATGGTGTGGCTCCCTTAGAGTTTAGGCTTTCTTATATCTTGTATTGTGGGATATTTTTTTTATATATTTTTTTTGCAATATGACAAAGTCTACAGATAATTCGACATTTTAATGTGGAGTATGAAGGACGTCTTATATATTATTTATAATTTTTGTGATCTTATCGTCGTTCGAAGGTTTTTTTTTTTTTTTTTTTTGCGTTGATTGTCGACATTGGAAAATTAATTATTCCAGTCGTCTTGGATTCTATCGGTTACTTCGTAGTGATGAAGTGGAAGGAAGTAATGAAGTGTCCTCTAGATTTTGTCGTTTATTGTGACAATTTATTGTGACAAATTTGGAAAGTAATTGAAACCCATCCTCATGAAAAATCTTTCAAATTGGGTTCACCAAATAATGGAATAGAGAAAAGGAATAATTTTTGTTTAAAATATTGATCTGGGACACAATCGGTCCAGTTTTCTTGATGTGGTATTTGTTACTTTTTTCTGTGTGGTCTGCGCTGTAGTCAGCCATTTTCCAAGAATGACAATTGTTGACATTATAGCAATTTAAGACTCAATCCATTATACTGGAACTTTGCCTTCAACATTTTCGTCGTGTACTTTGTTTCGCCAATATACAATAGATTGTTGCTGAAATGTTTCTCGGAAAGGAGACGTATTCTTTCCTATATTCCTGTTGGCAAAGTTTTTAAGTGTCGGATTCTGCCACGCGTAGAGCAGGACGAACGCAATAGGGCTTTTTGCCAAGCCTATGGCATTGCTACCTTGAATGTCACGCTGTTTTTGTTTTTTCCCCTTGGTCCTCCTTCCCTTTCCGTGTAATCATCTGGCTTCGGTAACTTACCTTGATTTCGCACCGGTTAGTGGTCGCCCACACTTACGAAAGTCCTTATGAAATCGGAACATTTTTATTGTCCGCCATTGTTTCTGGATGAAAGTTCTGGTGGGTCAGCATCTGTTCCGGTGTCCACTTTTCTCGTAAGGGTTGTATCAGAAGCTCATTCGTGTCATTTTCCTTACCGTATCGTTATCAGAGTTGACTGAAAATGAAATGTGAATACTTCCAAGCCTATTCCATATTTATGCATCATGATCTCAAATTTTCTTAACTTTGTGCCATTTTATTTTTCCTTTTACCTTATTATATTATTTAATGGCGCTACAGGCAATTGAGGGGCAAACAGCGTGACAAAGATTTTCATCATACGGTTAACAAGACTGATTCCTGTGTCATTTAGAGCAACATTCTTAATTATAGAAAGGGAAATTAGTAATGCGGCCCAACTCAGTGGAGAGCCAGACAGTGCTAGAAATGACCACCGGGTTCCCGATGCATGGGAGCGGCCTTTGTCCGGCTGAGGAACACTGCACTGCCGATACTACGTACTTCATAATGGGAGGTCAACCACGGGAATTTTGCGATGGTTCCTTGGTACCAACCATTTGGATCTCAGGCGTTTGCTGGTCAACTGATCCAACATGGGACGTCAATTATTAAGACTCTCTCTTGAGTATTGTGATGAGAAAAACCATCCTCCTTCGGGAAATTTGAAGAAAAAGTCAGTTTTAAATCAAGTTTGCTTCTCGCGTTTCATGGAATTTTATTGGAGGTGTGTAGTTGACTTGTTTCTTGTTTGTGATCATAGTTGCTGAATTTGTAGTGGTGTTAATATTTGAGACGATTTAAAAAAACTGTTTATTCCCGAAGTCTTCAACTTTGGCAGTTGTGATCCAGACGATTTTTTTCCCAAGGAGTTAAGGTCATTATTTGCTCCTCTCTCTCTCTCTCTCTCTCTCTCTCTCTCTCTCTCTCTCTCTCTCTCTCTCTCTCTCTCTCTCTCTCTGGCTGTTTAGGCAGAGTCTGGAGAGCTGTGTCCGTGTGATTATGTAAGACGTACTTGACAATTCATCTTATGGTAGGAGGAGTATCATTCCTAATTACCATCCCTCCATCGATATATGGATAAGATTTTCGAGTGCATTTCTGAGTAGTTTCAGACTTCTTAAAATTTCATAAATCTTAATTTGGGATAGGCTGTGTGTGTGTGGAACTACGAATGAAGGTTTATGGAAAAAATTCTTTGTTCAGCCGGACTGTTGCTATATAAATGGATCCAGGATATGTTCGGGCTGTATAATGCATCCATAGATGGAGTGTGAAATGTTCTGTTTTGACGAACATCAACAATTTTTATGTTCAAGGCAACCTGGAAAACTGTTGTTCGATGAGTCATGGATTGACAGACACGTGTGTTTCACACAGGTCAAAGTGGGAGAGCTGAATTATCTGTTTCTGTAGTTTGCTTAACATATAACAACTCATTTGCACGACATCGTCGTGTTGCAGAGTTCATTTTGTGGTGGATGTTCTTGACTTATGGAGTTATGTAGTCATTATAACATGTTCATATTGATATTCAAAAAGACAGTATCATAATGGTCACTGAATTGTTATCTTGTCTGTCCAGCCGCGTCTCGAAGTTTCATTTTTTTCCCTCATTTGCCTTTTATGACGCAGTTTTGCTTATAGAAAGTTGAATGCCCTTGATAGGCGTCTTTGTTCCATTGGATCTTCACAATTTGGTTAGTTATAACATTAACAATGATTTGATACTTTCACCGGAATCTTTTTATTCGTATTTTTTTCTTGGATGAAACTTCATGCGTATCCAGAATAAATTTGCCTCACGAGTAGAAGAGAGTTTAATGAGGCCTGCCTCCGTGTGTTAATGACCAATCATTGGAACTTACTTTTTAGTGAGAATATGTTGCTATACCTGGCGCACTTCATGTATAATCTTGTTGGAAGACGATCAGTCTCTTCAGTGAGTCTAAAACCCATTTATTCCAGAGAGACCTATGGAGAGGTCAACCTCGCCATGAACTAGAACTAAAGACACCAAAGAAAAGGTCTATGAAGTGTCTATAGAGTAGTCAGTTCTCAAGTATAAATAAGAAAAAAAACCGCACCCAAGAAATGCCCAAATCAAGTGTTTTGATATAGGAAAATACATCAATAGACATTTAGTGCCGTGTATATGAAAGCTCGATTTGGTCTTTTCTTAGGTCTTTTGTGTTCATACTTGAGGATTACATACTCTGGGCACTCCATAGACCTTTTCTTAAGTTCGGATTTATGGCAAGGTTTATCTCTCCATAGGTCTTTGTGGGCATACTACTAGTATAGGTGCAAAGCGCTGTAATATGACGTTCGTCACTATTAGACAGCATGACCTGTTTACTATTTATCTTTTACCTCCAATAGCCGTCTTACACATTACCTCCTCACCGCTTGTGTTGGATTTTCTAGTTACTCAAAACCTATGCTACTCCACCTACTCCTTTTATATATATTATATATAAATATATATATATATATATACTATATATATATATATATATATATATATATATATATATATATATACTATTTACAGCTGAATAAATGTTTCGTGTTGTCATTAACCTCGCTGCACAGATCTTATAACCTATTCGTTTTTGGATCTATAATTTTCTTTTGGTTAACATTTAATCTTGGTACTTTATTTCTATTTCACCTTGTATTTTACTTGTCCAAAATCCCCTCGTCGGTCAGCAAATAGTTGTCGTCATTAGAGCAAAGAATGGCATAATTTCTTCGATTTTGCACAAAACCAGGAACGTGAGTCTGTAGAGTAGACGAAGCTTACATTGTCCTTTTTTTTACCAAGGAAATCGTTTACAAATAAACAACCGTGGAACATTTGGAGCCAGTACTGCCCAAGTAAAGTGTGTGTGTCTGTAAAGCCACATTTTTATAAACGGAGGTAGGAATATATATATAATATATATATATATATATATATATATATATATATATATATATATATATATGTGTGTGTGTGTGTGTGTGTGTGTGCATGTATGTTTGTATGTATTCTTATTCATACATATTTGTCTCTTAGATATAGGAATTACTTTCTACATTTATGTGTTTTTATGCAGCTTATATATATATATATATATATATATATATATATATATATATATATATATATATATATTATTTATTTACTATCTCAGAGGCAAATATGTAAGAAATAATATATATATATATATTATATATATATATATATATATATATATATATATATATATATATTATTTATTACTATCTGAGGCAAATATGTAAGAAATAATATATTATTATATATATATATATATATATATATATATATATATATTTATATTTATATATACGTATACACACACACATATACATACGTACACTGTGTAAATCAGTTGTCAAATATTTTAATCCTTAATTTTTTAAATATATTTTGCAAAGTGGTTGGCCATAAACAGTGACAGTACCCTCCGTGACTTGAGTTACGGGCAGTTTCTAACTCCACACTTGTGATAGAGGACTTGATGGGGAAAGATGGATCAGGTGGGACAAGAAGGGAGCTTTGACCACGCCCTTCGGGTCAACCATTTCGTGATTGGCTCTCCTTCATCCCTCCCCTTTCACATTTCTTTCACCCTTGAGAGCTTTCCTCTAAACTCTTCCTTATCCGTCACCCCTTTCAACTCTATTACCCTTTGTGGTTATTGCCCAGGGCATCTCAAGATTTGCTGATCTCAGAAAGCTGATCACAGTGAAAGAATTTGTGCTTGTAATACGCTGGAGAGAGAGCGTCATGGGCATCTTTTGAATTTTAAGTGTTGATACTCGTCATGTAAGGTTGAATGTATAAACGTATTTTTCAAAGAAACCCCTTTAAAATCTACAGAAGTAATGCCTGATGCAGGATGATAGCACCTCTCAGAGTTTTATTAAACATGGTTAGAAGTAGGGGTGGGTGTAAAGGAACTGTAAAATAAGCTTTAGACTCATTGTATAATGCTAGATCAGTTTTAATGTTTTGCAAGTGAAATCCTCGCCTTCTCTATTTTTTTCATGTGCCTTGAGGTAGGTAATGTTATAGGATATGCATTGTTATGGAAGTACACAGATGGTTTGTAAAGTAATGATAACCCTATATAGGTCAGTTGTTTGGTTTAATTTAATTTTAAATGTTGAACTGGTACAGTAAAAGAGAGGCAGAGATGAATAAAATGAGTAGAAAGAGTTATTGTGTATTTGAGACTGATAGTGGAAGTGACTGTGAAGGTGTAAGGAAAGCAGTAAGAGGTTAGTTAATAAAAGCAAAGACCCAGAAGTTGGTGAGAATTATGGATATATATATATATATATCACATTCGTTACATAGTTTTTTGGTTTAAACTATGTCATCTGGTGGAGTGTTACCGTCTCTCTCCCTCCCTCACCCCCAAAAAAATCACGAGCCGTGCACACACTGTTACCTCCTTGAGGGTTAAGCTTTTCTTTTCCAGTACCTCTTTCACTTTATGTAGCCAATCGTTTCAAGGTCCTTTCCTTATTCCTTCCAATTCCGACTTGTATACTCTCATCGCCTCCTGTTCATCCTCCGTTCTTTCCATATGACCGAACCATCTCAAAACCAGTAGGTAATCCTTGCTTTTCATCTACAGTAAACCCTCTCTCTTGTCACCTGTGCATCTCCACATATATCACTCTTTCAGTTCTTTACTCTACCACAAACACTGCTTACCATTTCGTCTCGTCACTCACCCTCTTTCTTCCAGTCACATACGTGTCTATTACAGCTTCCGAGCTCGAACATGCAATATTGAAAGAAAGGGATCTGACGAACATCTCAACTTCAGGTAGCAGGTCTGTGTTGAAATTATTATTGTATTTCACTGCCGTTTTTTCTTTCTCTTTTTTGTCGGTGCAGTGAGCGGCGGAACTTCCCTTGAGAGCCACAACGAAAAGAGTTTGTGCGTAGGATAAGAGTTTGTGCGTAGGATGTGAGGAATAATACGGATACTGTTTAATCACAACTGAATTTGGGGGGAAAACCATTGGTGGTCTGACAGGTCATCGCATTGTAGCTTAACCGATTTTTAGCAGGTTTATGATAAATTCTTCGCAGTGTTGAATCTCTGGAAGAGTAAAGAAACTATAAACAAATAAATGCCGGTTATTCATACAAGCCATCTATCCGTTGATCAGTTCACAAAGTTCGAGGATTAAGGCCTTTCACGTCATGGT
>NC_061110.1:46492005-46509505 GCF_015104395.2 Macrobrachium nipponense | reverse complement strand
ATGGTTTTATACTTATACAGAAGATTTTTTTACATTTTCACGCTTGTATGTCTAAAAAAAATTAATATGATTTCTTGGTTACATCTTTTTGTCACTTATCATTGTTATAAACAACAGCGTCAGAGCGTACAACTCATTCAGTGATTACTGCCCAGAAGCACAAGATGAGATGACCTATCTTAAAATCCCTTCCACTCAATACCACAATTGTGAGTGTTGTCGTGTAACTCATTTTCATCTGTTTCAGGGAGAGATTATGCTTGTTTCCAAATACTAATGTTTTTATCATTTTATATATATATATATATATATATATATATATATATATGTATGTGTACTATGTATATATATGTATATGTTTGTATATAGGTAGTCCCCGGGTTACGAAGGGGGTTCCGTTCTTGAGACGTGTTGTAAGCCGGAACATCGTCAAAAATCCAAAGAAAACCTTACTTTTAATGCTTTGGGTGCATTAAAAACTATGTAAACTGCATTCTTATTGCATTTTTCATTAACAAAAAAGCTTCAAATATTTATTTAGCATTTTTGGAGTCATATTTCTTCTGCCAGATCAGCATTGTAAGTGCCATAACCCTGGAACATGTGTCGTAAACCTGGAAATAATTTCTGATAAATATAATTGAAGTGTTGTAACCTCAGAGCGCCGTAAGCAGGGGGACTGCCTTTGTGTGTGTGTGTGTATAATATATATATCCAAATGTCTGAATCTAGGTAGCCGGAATACACCTTTTATGCTAAATGTTATATTGAAAGCTATATTTTATATTAAAAGCTTCATACTTTTATTTATGTTGTTGAATATTATCATTAAACTATATACTATTATACATGAAAAAAAAATAATACAGTTTGACTTGTAATACCCAGTAGGCCGTCGAGTACAAGTATAAACTAGAAAATCGTACGTAATCGCGGTGAGGTCACACCCAGCTGACTTTAGACTGAACGGGGGAGTGTTGATATGTCGAGGAGAGAGGAGAAGAGAGAGTTCAAATATTACTGTATGTATGTAAAGGCAATAACAGTTCACATAAAAAGGGAATTTCCCAATGAATTTAACGTAATGATAAAATATGAAAACAAACATGCAATACAGAAAAAAGAAAAAAAAAGTCTTAATTGAGCCAATGTTAGGTGCACTGAGTGAGATGGTCTAGTTGAACAATATTAACCAAATAGTAAATGAAAGAACAAAGCTTTTCACAATAGAATTTAGCACAAATGATTCGTCATTGTGGTGATATACAGATAACTTGAGGTAGAGGGAGAGAGCATTTATATTTTTGAGGAATAATGAGTGAATGATTTTAAGTTATTGTGCATCGTGGTATGAGGAGTGAAGAGACAGTGAAATTTTTACTATAATGTATATGTAAAAGCAGTACCAATTCACATAAAAAATTAAATTATTTCACAATAAATTTAACATAAGGATAAAACATGAAAACAAATGCATACAGTAAAAAGAAAAAAAAAAGCTTTCTCGAGTCTGTTCGGTGCGCTGAGAGAGAGAGATAGAGAAAACGGCTTTTGCTTCCCACTGATTCATGCTGGGGTCACACGTTCACGTATCACGACCACGTATGCCCACGTATGTGGATCGTGGGCATCATCGCTGTGACATGACATTGAACAGCTGGTAAACAGGACACGGGCTGACGGACATAAAGCCAGCACCGTAATGCACCGCAAATGTACGCCCAACGCAAGCATGGTCAGACACCTACCTGGAACTGGCCGGGCAAAGTCCTACACATCTCCAAGATTTTGCGTTGCAAAGCACGGCTTACTTGACTGACTTATGCTGATAGCGTAACGTTCTATGTACGTCAACTTCACGTCGGTACCACGCCTACTGTTGTAAGCGTTGTAACCATGGAAGAGAGAGAGAGAGAGAGAGAGAGAGAGAGAGAGAGAGAGAGGTGATTCAAGGGTCACTACTTCAGGCAAATTGGGAGGCTGGAGGCTTTGGAGGATCTTTCTTCGTTCATGTGATGAACATTGTGATTGGCAGCTGCTGCCATTGCTTCTTCATAGTGGTTAGGGCTTACTTATAGGGCTCCTATGCTACATCAAGAATGTTGCAAAACTTCAAGGAGCATTCAAGTAAGGACACCATGTCGCAACAAACTCCTGGAGGTCGTTTATTATTCTTTTAACTGGGAGAGGTGTTCCAAAGTTAGGCCGTTCTCCTCCTTTTGCTCCTGTTCCTCTCCTGAACCCTGGAGTGTCTTCCTCACTGGCAGACTTCATCAGCTCTTCCAAGCCCTGGTCTGTCAGGGTGTCAGAGTGGGGATCAATGTGGGTGCCGACTTCATCCCTGGTGATTTCATCAAACCACCACCAAGAATTTTTGCTAACTGGACTGCCTTACTAATGGCTGAATGCTGGATTTCCTGAGGAGAAAAGCCCGTATAATTATGGACACAGTCCAGCTACAACTTCTGCAGGCATTCAGTCTCTCCTTCTTCATGTCTTTCGGCGATTGGTCAATGACAGACAGACACGTGGCAATTGTGAATTTACGCCAGTAGACTTTTGGCATAAATTCGCTGTCGCGGTCCATTGCATCAACAATGTGCTGGAGGGAATTCCCGGTGTAGAGTGCCTTTAAGGCACGGATGACGCCCTGATCCTTAGGCTGGAGGAGAGAGGTGGTGTTGGGAGGGAGGAACTCGAGCTGGACTCCCTTGTAATAAAGATCGAGAGGGTAGCCACCAGCATTGTCCATTATGAGCAAGACCTTGAACTCGATGTTCAAATCTGCCAGGTATTGCCTAACTTGAGGAATGAAGCTCTGGTGAAACCAGTACTCTGTAAGGACTTTGGTGATCCAGGCCTTGGGATTATGCATCCAGAAGACGAGCAGTAACGCCTTATTCTTGTTCTTTAGTACCCTGAGATTTGCAGCCTTGTAAATGAGGCCTGGTTTCAACATAAAGCCAGCTGCATTCCTGCACATCAGGAGGATCAATATGTCCTTTTGTGCCTTGAATCCGGAGGCTTTCACTTCATCCTTCACAAGGTACATCTAGGACGGCATCTTCTTCCAGAACAGGCCAGTTTCGTCCATATTGAACACCTGTTCTGGTTGGTATCCTTTCTCCTGGATTATTTTCTTGAAGGCCTTGGGATATTTTGTGGCCGCCTCTTTGCCAGCAGATGCAGCTTCCCCATTGTAGGGAAACAGACTTTAGATGGAACCAGCAGAACCATCCTTTGCTTCCCAGAAAACCTTGGGGAGCTGAGGACGGTCCCGGATGTGGCTCTTCATTTTCCTCTTCCTCTTCCTCTTCAGGAGCTGGTACATCGAAGCCCAAGAATTCCAATTCCCCTTCATCGCTTTCGTGTGCCTCTACATCTTTGGCTTCCTCTTCCTCGCTACCTTGTGTAGCAGTTGATAGCTGCTGGTAGAGCTGTCATGCTTTTTCACATATGATCTTGGAGTCACGGGGCATGTTCTTCCTGCAGTCCTTGATCCAGAACGCGAGTGTAGATTCCATTTTCACGATTGGTGTGTCTCTCACTGTGGACACCGCGTTTCCTGTACCATAGTATGTCATGCTAACACACTTTCTTATTTCACTTTCTTTTTTCTTCGTGTATCTCACTGTGCGCTCGTTCACTTTGAAATGGCGGCCGACCACGCATAACTTTTGCCCCCCTTCAACATATCAAGAAGTTTCACCTTCTTGTTGAGCTTCATTACAGTCTTCTTTCTTATAGCTTCTTTGCCAGAAGCTTAAAAGGAGCAGGGCACTTTTTATGTGCCATTTTCGGCATGATGCACACACGTTTGCTGATACATACAAAACAGCTTCACGTTTACGTTCGCATATGTCAGTAACTTTCAACGCAGTAAAGTTGATGAAGGAGATGCGCGATGTACCCACAATTCAATCTTTGTGACATGGGGTCTGATTTCAACCAATCAACGCCAAGTATACAGCCAATGAGCAACAAGGAAAATGAATGCTGATCCTGGATTGGCTTCTGTGCAGACAGCAACCAATAGCGTGTCAAATATAATTTTATTTGGATACTGCTCTAAGAAGGCGTCAGGGCATCATAAGATTTGTTCATCTTCAGAAAGATAGCTTGGTTGAAGCATCTTTTAAGAAAACCCAATTTTGTTACTGAATTTTGCTGCATTTACATTAAAGTATAACAGAACTGTAATAGTTGAAAATTAATAATTTTTCGTCATGAAAAATTTATTTGGTCACAAAAATATACTTAGTACATATGCATGGAAAATACGTACATACTGCGTGCTGCAGACAGAAACATACGTACCCTGCTATATTCTCGTTGTCTTACATATTTTAGATATGGTCTGCGTACTTTTAGTATGATCCTAAAACACTTTATGTACTTACATATCTTCTATTATCTTTAAAATTTTCATAAAATGTACAGTCTGCACAATGCGTACCCAATTGACCCAATACGTAAGTATATAAGTTCAATGGTCTCTCATTTGTCCATTTTTTGCCTGTGTGATATTCGCTACTACAGGCTAAGATTTATTCTTCAAAGTGTCCTCTTAATGTTCTGCTTCTCCTAAGGCTTCTGGCAAAAAGCTTAAGTGTCTTAGACCCTTACAGTTAATTAGTGCTGCTGATAAAATAAATATGATAGTCATGTTCGACATAATAGTCATGTTAAGAGAGGGCAAAAGTCATGGAGAAGTAGCAGTCCATTGCCATGTGACTGAAAGTGCAGTCACCTACATTGAGATCGAATATGAGCAGGGCAAAGTACTTGGAGAGGCCATTCTTGGAAAAGAACTCACCTCCCTCTTTAGTAATGCTATCCCATCAATGAACCAGGCCTTTTGAGAAATTTCATTGTTTCTACAATTTGATCTGTGTGTCAGGGAGGTACAGACAATAGTCAAGGGATAGAAATAAAGGGCCACAACTTTTATCAGTACGATAAATGAAATAGTGAAGCACTGTCTTTACTTGTTTGTGCAAATGTACAATTACCTCAAAAGATGGTGGTGCCTCCTGAAGAAGGTGACAAGGCACCCCCAGAGGATCTGTAACTCCTCTACTTTGCTGTGCAGTCTATCTTAATCGTCATTCATCAGGCTGCATGGCTATAATAGCATCTATAATCAACATTATTCACAAGTAAGTGCCGTATGATTTCATGTTATCTACACACATTATACAGTAAATAACATGAAAATACAGAATACGGGTGGCCATCGGTTAGCGGCAGGGGTTCTGTTCCTGGCCGCCAACGCTGAGCGATTTCAAAGTCTACGGCCGCCGCACACCTTTCAGAATGCTAGACCAGTCAACAGCACCCAAGACCAGTCAAACGGCCCCGTAATCCTGCAATGGCGCAATAAGTAAAATTATATTTATGCAGCATAGTAGTATAGAATTTACTGTACAGTAGTACTGTACAGTTCTGTATAGTATTATAAATACTGTAAAGTTAAAAAAGCCTAGCTTTAATCCTTTGGGTGTCTAGAGTATGTAAAGATGTAAAAAGGTTTTATACAGTGTACAGGTAGCTGTAGTGTTCAAGTAATGATAATTCGTCTTATGATAATCCGATTTTATGAGAGTTCAAATTACAATAGCCTAACTTTATCCCATCTTCTAGTTACATAAGTTCCAAAAGTTGTTATAAATGATGATGTGTAGAATAGGACTGAGATATTTTAATATAATAACTTCATTTGCTATAGATCAAAGATCATTATAGATCAAAGATCAATAGGGAAATATACTGTTAAATTTAAGCTAATTATAGCTGAAGCTGAGAAAACTGTTCAAGCTGCTAATGACCATTATCGTGCATTGGCAACAATGATAAAACTCCAGTAAACGTATGTCATCAAACAATACCGAAGATAAAATTGAGATAAAATCATTTTAATAAAAACTACTGTGCTTGAAAGAACACGTTTTACTGTTGGTTTAACGCCGATAAAAGATAAATAACATAAAGTTCGTATTACAATGATATAAAGGAAAATAGCAAACGGAATCACATATTGTTTTACTTAATAAACATACCACCAACGTAATCTGTTAACGAAAAAATATTTGTTCACTATCACAAGACATATTCAAGTAATATTTCCTCCTAAACACATGTATAAAGAAAAATAACCTTGTCTCATATAAGTCAAGTATCTAGAAATATTTTTATGCTAACTTAAAGCAAGAAAATTTGCTCAGAATTGCGTTCAATTTGGCGAAATAAACTCGTATTTGCCATCAGCTGATTTCCAAACCAAAATATTGGCCGATCCGCGGAATACTAGCTTAGATTTACCGTAGTATTTTATGATACTAGAATACATACAATATTATTGGATACAGTGAAGTAATGTATAACTTTTTAAAAGATAAATGGAAAAAATGCATATTTACTTTTTCTTCTGTGCTCATCTTAATTTTCGTCACCATGCCATCTACGTAGCAGCGGCATCTCGAGCTCGTACGGTCATACCTATATATTTTGCTCGCGTAACAAAATAAAAAATCGACCAAGTTGCACAGTTATATTTTGTACTTCTATCCCATGGAAAAACAAACAAATTGCTGTGTTGCATAGTCGAATGTTTGTTAGTTTTGTCTTTAAAATCAATTTATGCAACAATTGTAAGTATAATTTGTTATGAAAATGTGATTCAATTATATAAATTAAAATGTTATTATTCTGGCGCGACTGAACACCTATTGTCTTCATCATGTGAAGGGCTGTTACAGAGATTTCAAGTGGAGATGCGTACTGCCACTGTAGTATATTTATGTACAAAAATAAAAAAATATTTTTCATACATATTTTTCATACACAAAAAAATATTTTTCATACACATTTTAAACATAAAAGGATGAAAACTTATAACAAAAAGCTGAAGTTTCAATAACGAAATGAGTTATAGTTAGCTCCGTAATGCATTTATCGGAACAGCGGCGGACAAGAATGAACTTGCACAAATATCCTCTGATATATGCAGAGGGCACTTACAAAAGCTGCCTTAATTTGTATCATATTTATATACAAAAATAAAAATACCTTATACGTAATATATTTTCATACATTTTAAACATAAAACCATGAACATATCTAAAATTGACACATCGATCGCTAAATTTGCACTTTTTTAACTATTTTCGGAAGTGGCAGGCAGCGGCGAACAAGAATGAACATGAAAAAACATCCTCTGATAACGTGGAGGGCAGTTTCAAAGGCTGCCTTTGTATCATATTTATGCACAGAAATAAAAATACCCTATACATAATACATTTTTGTCCATGGAACTTACCCAGCAGATATATACTTAGCTATAGACTCCGTCGTCCCCGACAGAAATTCGAATTTCGCGGCACACGCTGCAGGTAGGTCAGGTGATCTACCGCCCCTCGCCGCTGGGTGGCAGGGAATAGGAAACGATTACCGTTCTAGACTCAGATTTTCTCTGTCGCGGTAGTGTCAACATACGTTGTTGCTACCTCCTGACTTGATTTTCGTTTTTTCATCGCCATCGACCTTCTGGGCTGTCTTTTGCAGGGAAGTACTGGGTCTTTGGTTTGGCATACGCTTTTATTAACTTTTTAATGAATTTGGCTTCGAAATTTCGAAGAATATATTACGTGAAACTACCGAATTTTTCGGTAGACACTTATATTTTGCAATAAGGGAAATATTGATATTTTTTTTTTTCACTAATACGTGTATAAGTGTTAGAACTTGATGAAGGAAATATAAGATCTAACTTCCTACTTTAGGAAGTCAGAAAGCATATAACTAGATACGCTTCCTTTAGAAGCTTTAAGAGCTCTCGTACTAACGAGCAGGTAGAGTATTGACAATTCTAGTAGTTGTTGCATCCTCATCACCTTCTTACTCCACAGAATCTACAAATTCATATGTGCAAATTTGAAGATAAATGGATGGAGCTCAAAAGGCGAGCTCTAAAAAGGTAAGAAGTGAATATAGTTTGTTCCCCAGTGCAGTGGAGGGTGCGTCTGATCGGCTCCGTAGCGCTTCCAGGCCTAGACCTCTTCCAAACTCCCAGACCCAGTGGAGGAGGAAAGTCGACAGCCGCAGGAAGGTTAGGGAGAACCCCCACCGGTCAGGCGTCCCCTCGGCAGGTTCTGTAGAACGTCCCAGACTGCCAGGATAGCCATTGATAAGGCATCCTTAAAAAAGTGCGTCTCTTCATCTTACATCCGAAAAGACGAAGAATGTATGTTTGGAGTGATCTAGCGCGTTCTCTGAAAACTAAGAGAACACTGAGCAAGAGCCAGCCGCTGCCATGAAGCCGCGTTCCAGCAAGCTAGCGTGAGGTACGTTCCTATAGCCAGAAGCGAGGCGCGTTCCAGCTAACAGACTAGCGCGAGCCGCGTTCCTACAACCAAACGCGAGCCGCGTTCTAGAAAATTTTTCTTGGCGCAAGGCGCCTTCAAAGAGACGAAGCGCCAGCCTGGCGCAAATTGCGCCAGAAAACAGACGGCTAGAGCAAGGAGCCTTACAGTAGAGTGGCAATCAGAACGATCCTTCCATTGAACGTTTCCGGGCAGAGCCCTTTCTAAAAGGGGTCTAGTAGGCGCTCGGAACTGTCAGGGCGCACGGGACCTTCCACGCAAGCGGAACGTTCCAGGAGCGAGTCTCCTTTCTAGCGCGCGGAACATTCCAGGCGCTAGGTGCAAGGATCCAGGCGCCAGAATATCCTTTCTCTATCTGCCTCGGCAGGGAAAGAAGGTAGTAGAGTATCTGCTGTATGAGAATACGATACGGCAAATCATAAGCACATACCGTAGTTACTTCTTTGCTGAGCAACTCAATTACCAGTATCCTTCCAGGAATTTCCTAGGAAGGACTACGCTTAAAGGATTGTTAAGACAACACCTACTTAGCTTCTAGATTTATCGAAGTCTTGTTTCGCTTAGATATGCATTATAAGAACTTCCTGAAGTTCGATAATAATGTTATAAGATTCCTTTATTAAATGGAGTAGCTGGTGGCAACTCTGGAAGAGTAAGGCCAGTCGGCTAACGAGACTGCTATCGCTTAGGCACCAACGCAGTATCATGTAGGTGTCGGTCATGAGTGGGCGGTAACATATGTCTCTCCTGCGGGATGGAATGAATAACCGTGTCTCTCCCCTACAATCGTGGTTTTAGCCTCGGATTGAGGGGATAGTTAAGCAAACATAAATAAAATATTGTCTGCCTTTTGCTAAGAAGCTTTCAATAAGAAAGATATTACATTTCAATGCTGTTTACCGTAGGTAACATTTTTAAAGGATTCTAACGCAGCGAAACTCTATATGTATAATGCTCTCATGCTTACGAAAAGCATGGCTTATTAGAGTACATGCTTAGTGAGAAGATGAATGTAGTAGAGAATTCACTTTAAGACTACGGTATGGTCAAGTCTTATGCACATACCGAGGTTAACTACAGAATTCCTAGTATCCTTACAAAGGTTCCTAGATTAATGCTGTTTACCACAATGTGACAGTATTATAAAGGATTCTAATACGGCAGCGCGCGATATATATAATTCTCTCATCCTTTCGAGAAACGTACATAACCTTTTTAAATTCGGATATTGCTCAAGAGAAGTTGGGCGAGTCGGATGGGAAACATTCTCTTAGTGGCAGAAGTTGTTTCCTGAATGGACTATACTACGTATATAAAAGTTTTTTCCCACTAAGAACGGAATTAACATGTGAAGGATGTCGGTGGGTACCATAAAGGCATAGATGTTATGGCACATAACCTAAAAAGAACTAGAAGGAAGCGCCAGCCTGGCACAAATTGTGCCAGAAGCACCATCCAAGATATTTTCTCGTTTTAGCGAGTTATTACATAGAGTCCAGTAGCCTCTCGGACAGCAGGCTCGGTAACGGCAAGATTCGTTCCTGATTTCGTTACCCATTAATCGAAAAGGGTCGCTTACAAGGAATGATGAAATGATTTATTTTAATCACTTAGGCCAATTCCACGACTCTCTCATATCGCAAAGAGCATCGAGAATCTCTTTTTTCGCCCCGGTTCGCGTTAACAAAAGAGAACCTATTTGGGAACAGACACGGAACGTAACGATCCTTAAGAGGTTCGATGCAAGATTTTGCATGTCCGTGAGAACCTTCTCGATCGAAGATAATAACTGTTAACATATGTCTAACATTTATTGAAAAGAGTTGTGAGAACCTGCGGAAAGTCTTCTTCATAGATCTCTTTGTAAGGTAGAAGACGAACAGGCTTCCTTTAGACTGCTTCTTTTTCCTCGAACCAAGAGAGGTAGCAATATAAGACATCTTTAAATTTAAAGAAGGGGAATAAACTTTAGCCTTTTTTCCCCTAGTTATAAATTCTTAACAGATATTAAGATAATTGGGCGTCAAAGGAAGAGAGGATGTATGCCTCATTTTGGCCTTAGAGAGGTTGGATTCACAGAAGTCACGTTCTTCTCACAGCATGTTTCGTAAGGCTTTTCCAAGAGTATCTGGATATTCTATCAGAATCTATTATAAATAGACCTATAAAACCTCTCCACTCTGAGTCTGTCCGCGTGCAGACTGACCAGAAGTGGACATGAATGAGAGGTTTTTTCAAGGTAAATGACAATAGTCATGGCTAAGACATAGAATTGCTGCAGATCGTGCTAGATGGAATGAGGAAACTGTCCTCTTCCGATACCTCTGTGAACCACATAGCGAGGTTTTTTCTTCACTTTCAGAGGGAAGAATCACCTATGTATATATCTGCTATCAAAGAACGCAGTAAAAGGCCATACTCTGTCTCTACAAAGGGAATTAGAGATAACAGAGGATTAAGATCTTCGGGATCTTATACGATACCGCAATACGACAAGAGTAGGATATCATGTACTTCGAATGGGATTTTTTTTTGTGGCCACAGATTCCGTGTTCCGACAAAATGGAACTGCTCCTCATCTAACTTCTTTGAGGAAGTTTATGAAGGAATTCTTTGTTTCTCTTAACCCTAAACGACCAAGAAGACAAGTGAATTTTTTGTGCATTGGAATCTCGCATCAGATTCAATGGAGACTCGGCAATGGGTTCTTGCAGCATAGTATGTCTGGCAAAAGAAATAAATCCCTCTATTCCTGACGCAACGCTTTCAGAGAGAAGTTTAGTTGCCCAGGCAGGGTACTTACATTTTCATCTACAGAAGAAGAGATGGTTTAAACGCTTGCCTACAGAGTCTTCGGGGTGCGATGAGGGCTCAAAATGCTTCCAGAAGGTATTCAGAAGGATACAATAAGAGCTAGAAATCAGGGTTCCGCCCAATTTCAGCTCAGAGTCTCCTTCGACTTCCAGACTCCTTCCCTTCCTTCGGGCAAGGATAGGGAAGATTCTGCAACGAGGAACCTCATCAACATGTAAGAAGAGATCTCGTTAGCAAAAGAAGTGTTCACGAAGGATCCTCCTCGGAGGAAGACTCTTCTCTCGTGTTGTTAGATATCCTGTCGTCTACTGGGTGTAGCTGACTAAATCACCTCCCCTTGCCAGGGGCCAAAAGCTCAAAGGGGAAGAATTTCTTCCACCCTTCTCCAGTCTCCTGATAAACTATGTGGTTGTTCAGGACTCTCGGACAATGTAGCGCCAGCCAAGCGCCAAATGCCAATACAGGCGAAAAACGCCAGAGGCGGACAGTTCCAAGGAACTCTGTCATGGTCGGATACTGAGAAGGAGCGGGCCTCCAACCTGGCGCAAATGCGCCAGAGGCGAACAAATCGGACAGATATAAGAGTGTCCGATGTGGACATCGTCAGACAGCCTAGAGAGACTTCCAAGCTCGAAGCTCCAGCAAGTGTGGAGGAGCCAAGCCAGGCGCGAGGCGCCAGCCAGGCTCTAGGAGCCAGCCAGGCTCTAGGAGCCAGCCAGGCTCTAGGAGCCAGCCAGGCTCTAGGAGCCAGCCAGGCTCTAGGAGCCAGCCAGGCTCTAGGAGCCAAGCCAGGCTCTAGGAGCCAGGCAGGCTCTAGGAGCCAGCCAGGCTCTAGGAGCCAGCCAGGCTCTAGAAGCCAGCCAGGCGCCATCCAGGTGCCAGGCTCCTTCAAGGCTAGGCTCCAGTCAGGATTGAGGATCCATCCAGACGCAAGGCTCCTTCCAGTAAAGAGAAACCTAAAGCTCTGTCATGTAAGAGGGCTAGTCCCCATTGATATGATACAGGTAAGGCTCTGCCATGTAAGTGGGTCAGCCCCCATTGGCACGATCCGAGAAGGCTCTGTCGTGTAAGCTGGCTAGCCCCCATTGACATGATCCAGCAAGGGTTTGTCAGTCATAGGTCCCTACCTCGCTGAAACTCTTGAGGCATGCAGACTCATAGACAGTAATCATGAAGTCTTCTGCCAGGCTCCAGGTGCCTTCCAGGCGCAAGGCACCAGCCAGACGCAAGGCTCCAGCCAGGCGCGAGGCGCTAGCCAGGAAGGAGGAGCCAATCAGGCACCAGCAAGGCGCGAGGCGCCAGCCAGGCGCAAGGCGCCATCTAGGCGCGAGGCTCCAGCCAGGCCCTAGGCGCCATTCAGGCGCAAGGCTCCAGCCAGGCGCGAGGCGCTAGACAGGCACTACGGCGCCTGCCAAGCGCTAGCCAGGCTCCAAGCTTCACCCAGAAGAGATCTATATCAAAGAACGCCCTGGCCTTCTTTGAGACATTGTGATCTCCTAAGCACTTGATAAGTGCATTGATGATTCCTTCAAACAGCTGAGAATTAAAAGCGCATGAAGTGCGAGCTTTTCCGAATTCTTGTTCTTTCCCTAACAATATGTCATAAGGACAATTAGCTGTCACATACGGAGATGCAACTCTGTGTTGACTTCCCATTATCCGAAGGATGTCAAGATAACCTTCGAGGGATCCTTCTCTCTTGGTTGATACGTGTCTGCGGATACATTGCTGGGATAGGGAGCAGATACTGATCCTTAACTAGTGAGTTAAATTTTATTTAACGTCGTGTTTTTTCTTTGGGTTGTTTGAAAGGAGTTTGTAGATAACTCTTTTCAACTTAAGCACTAACCCTCGTGTTAGGATCAGGTGATCGGGATCGGTGTTGTGCTCCTTAATTATGCCACTAGGCATAGGCATATTGTCTGTAAGAGGCTCTGTCGAGTAAATGGATAAGACCCCATCGACAGACCCACAAGAACTCTTAGCCATAGGTCACATCCTCGCTGAGGCTCTTGAGGTGAAGCAGATTCCTAGGCA
Organism: Macrobrachium nipponense; assembly: GCF_015104395.2. NCBI lineage: Eukaryota > Metazoa > Arthropoda > Malacostraca > Decapoda > Palaemonidae > Macrobrachium > Macrobrachium nipponense. The sequence continues at coordinate 46,496,273 of NC_061110.1, read as the reverse complement.
TTAGCCATGGAGGCTTCCGCCTGATCAAGTAGGAACCAAGGTTTTATTTATTTATTACCTACAACGTATGTTGTTTTACCTGTCTATTCAGTAAATAGTTGTCTCTTTCCCACCACCAAGGGTGTCAATCAGCTAAGTATATATCTGCTGGGTAAGTTCCATGTACAAAAATGATATTGTTAAGATACAATAAAGTTTTGTACATACTTACCTGGCAGATATATACGATTGATGGCCCACCCAACCTCCCCTCAGGAGACAGGTGGAAGAGAAAATCTGGGTCTAGAACGTAATCGTTCCTATTCCTGCCACCCAGCGGGCAGGGGGGGCGGTAGATCACCTGACCTACCTGCAGCGTGTGCCGCGAAATTCGAATTTCTGTCGGGGACGACGGAGTCTATAGCTAAGTATATATCTGCCAGGTAAGTATGTACAAAACTTTATTGTATCTTAACAATATCATTTTCATACACATTTTAAACATAAAAGCATGAACATTTATAAATCGACACATCGATTGCTAAATATACACTTTTTTTTTTTTTTTTTTACTACAACTGATGGTCATTCTCTGCCTCCAGATGACCTTGGTGGGCCTGAAGTGGCCACAAGCAGATTGTTATCTGAACCCATTGTTGCTGCCAATAGCGAGACTTACGGAACTACCAATGTGGCCCACTCCACTCCACTCAACAGCAACAGTCACACCTGAACCTATAACCTTAGTCCATACAGATGCTCACACTAAAAATAGAATATCACCAGCATCAAGAGGTTTTTGCAAAGAATTACAGAGATGTTTAGTTTTGTTGGAAAATCTCCTGTAGGTGTCTGCTAAGCAGAGTGGTCAGTGGTCTATCTTCACCGAATGGTGTCTCACAAGAGTATATCCCCAGTCAGAGCCACTATTCTGCAGATAAATTTCCAGATTTCCTGGTCTGCCATTGCCAGACAGACTTGTTGGTCTACTCAAAAAAAGGTTACCATTCTATTCTAACCTGCCACAGCTTTTCTGCTTGAAGGACACTTTCCAAGTCTTGCACACCTTGGAAAGTGAAACCCCCCAGAGGGATTTAAACTAATTTTTAGAGGTCTCTTTCAGCTGCTATCCAAGCCTGTGAGGAGAACCTCAAATAGGGATGTGATGCTAATAACTATTAATTCTGGCAATGGTTAAGAGAGTTGGAGAATTACTTGATGTGACACTCACAGGGTTGGAACTTAGGTTTTCTTTTGTCCCAGATTTTATGGCAAAGGTGCAGATGCAAAAGCACTAATATTGTGTTGTTTGGGTTGTGGGTGGTTAGTACCAAAGTTTGAAACTGAATGTCACCTTTGATACTTCTGCTTATTCTTAGTAGCTGACACATGGCCTTATAAATGACGAATTAAAAGTACGTATGTATGTACTATATTCATGCAGTAAGAAGTCTTGTTAAGCATAGACCTTTGAAAAGTGAAGAAAATATTGGATATGTCTGTGGTCATGCAGATGCTCCACATTAACAAGGCCACCTGTTGTTGTCGGATACAAATATTAAGCGTTGTTACTTGCGGTTGCATCATCAAATATGTTAGTTATGCAAGTGGAACAATGCAAATAGTGAAAACAAAATGTGGGCTGAGAAAAGTTTGGGGAAGTGGAGTGCTTGATGTTTGCAGATACTAGTTTGGTTGGAAGTAAAGAGAAATTTCAGGAAAAGGTGAAATACTTTGAAAATATTGGGAAATAAAAAAGGGAGTGTGAGTTAGAGTAATAAAGCAATGGTAAATGGAAAATTGTGAAATGAAGCAATGAATGCTAAAGTGGTTGGTGGAAGAATGTAATTTATTTGATTAGATGCTTGAAAATAAATGTAACAGATGAAAGGTATGCCATTAATAAGTAAAGCAAAGAATGAAGAAAGGTCTGTGATTTATGAAGGGATTGTTGAACCAGGTCTAATTTTTGGAAGTGAATGGTGGATGTTGAGTAGAGGATTAGGGGTATGCCGCATGAGAGGAGGAGGAAGAAACTTGGACAATCTATTGCAACGCAGGGAGCCATCTCGGTGCGAAACCAAAACGTTCACACATTGCAACACGGACTGAGCGTGACCCAACAGGGGAAGTTTAAAAAAAATTCTAGAATCCTGTCTGGCATCCAGCAAGGCCTCTATACCCGTTGGGGTGAAAGAAGACTGACCCTGTGCCCTACACTCAAGATTGTTGAACTCACGAATGAATGAGATCAACTACCTCTGTGAAGGAAGACAAATTCTTGGGTGTCTCCCTCCTGTTCCGGCAATGGTGACCGACGACATGAAGAAGTAGGCTTGGCAGTATCCTCCTCCTTTTGTAACAACTCTGGTGATCCCTGGAACCCAAGCATTCTGGACATTCCAATTGGTCTGAGAGTGGTCTCTAAAACACAAACTTCCTGCGACCAAAGGTTCCCAAACGTCATCATGCAACGGCACTTGTACACGGTCCTGGCTCGAACCCGTACAGGCTCGTGTGAAGAACCATGTACACTATCGCTGAAGCAATCACGTACACTCACGTCAGGTGAAACACGTACATGTTCAGGGGAGGAATCGTGTCTGTGGCCGCGTGACAAGTCGAGTACGCGTCCGTGAGACGCCAGCCGAGCATGGTCCCGAGACGAGGAACGTTGCCAAAGAGAGCTACTTGAAGGAGGCGGGGAGTGCAATAGGGGATTGGGGGTTACATGCCTCCAAGAAATGGGACAACAGCCCATCCAAGGAAGGTGAACCCCGTAGCCCAAGTGTTGCCCAAACAGCCGCCATCTTGGATGATTCCAAACAAAGGACCTAGATGTTGGAAGAGAATTGGAACCCAAGGGAAAGGGGGCTACATTAAACATAACATCACGGGAGAGGGCGAAGATAAGTCGTCCACGAGGAGAAGAAGACCCCTCCCAAGAAGGAAGAGTCGAAACTCTGCGATGTTCCCTTTTATAAAAAACTCCACTGTGACTTAGGCCAGGAATAACATTCTGGACAAGGATTAGTTGCAGTACAGTAATTCACTCCGCACCTACTGCATGTCGTATGAGGATCTGTAGATTTAGACACTAAAAACCTTGAGCACAGAAATCCGTGAATGCCCAAGCCCATGCTTTGACGAGGCCGTGAAGACTCGGAAACAATCACACACAACACACTGGAAAGGAAAGAAACACAGGCACAAAACAACCAGCTTGGAAGGAGAGCAAAAGCGATAGCATCTCCTCTCCAAGGCGATTAGTGAAAAGACTGAATCGATACGAGGTTCGGTGGTGCGCTTTCTCTGACCAGCTATCACCTCGTACCTGCAGGAGTTGCTAGAACTCACCGATTCCTTGCTTTACAATCTTTGATTTTGTTAACTGGTTACCAGCTGGCACTTGGAAGTTATCCTATTGTTAAAGACCTCAGGTTTGTTAGCTATGAAAAATACAAATTGATTAAAAATTTTTCATTTAGCTAATAAATTTTATTGGATTGGAAGGGCACTTTATCCAGGAAGAGAAAGAGTGAGTGTGTGCGTGCATGGGTGCGAGACATTAAGGTGAATATGGTTGTGTGTTAGAAGCATTCTGGTCACTGCTAAGAGACTTTTTCAAAGGTAGTATGATAAGCAGCTAACATTACTTAAGATCTCAGCAGTTGTTCATCCTTGATTCAAAATTTTTAAGAAAAAAAATCTTTCCCAAAGTATTGTCTTTGTTTCAATTTGGAGAGTGAGAAAGAGAATGGTATTTTTAACAGTACGTACTGCAAAATGCCTTTAGTTCATGCTATTTTATGTACCATATATTATTTAGGAAGGCTATGAAGGGTTTATCATTTAGGGTACTTCATTTTCTCAGGAGAATCTTACTTTGCCAATTTTATTGCTAAACTTTTTAGAAAATTATTAGCACAATTCATGAGAACAGTGATGTATAAAGAGTCAGAAGATTAATGTTGCACAAGAGGTGTTTGAGAACTTTAGGTAATGAAATAGTGATTTAAAACTTGAAGCTTTATTGAGGTCACATTCCCATACCATGGCGCTCCCCTTTTTATTTCATGCCCAATTTAAACACATTTTAAACTTTGTATCAGTATGCATAATTGATAAATATAATCTTGTAGCAGTGTTGTCTTATTTCCTTGCCCTGTGTAATGTATCTAACATAGTTTTGCTGCAGAAATCCTTCTAAAGATTTGGTAAACATTCCTTATACAGTACCATGACTAAATAGATATTTAATCTAATCTTGACTCAGCCCACAGAAAAGT